>NC_092257.1:10880751-10943251 GCF_036320965.1 Panulirus ornatus
ACTGTTCTTACACTGGAAGTGGATCAAGATGATAACATCGCACGGGCTCGTTCTTGCCAGTCCCATACAAAGTTTGTCAAAGTTTCAGGAATCTCGTCCACAATGCTTCTGGATCTCTGAGCGTAGGAGGTCCCGGGATCTACGTTTCACAGGACTCAACCAACTGATGTTTTCTTCTTCCCATTATTGGCCTCATGTTCACGTGACGTGACCCATACAAAGTTGGCATTTATTCCGAGGCCTGATTTTCTGGAAAACAGCCCAATTTCTTGCCTGTTCCAGTAAGATGAAGATTTCCTTCTTCCTCTTCTTCACTGTCAGCCAACATGAACGTCGCCACATTTCCAGGTAACAGCTTACTGGTGGAAGATAACAATCCAGCCACTTCCAAGTTTGTCTTTGCATATTAATGTTACACCCATAATAGCTGGTGTTCTCTAACAACTTATTTCCTCCCAGACATGACAGTCTTATTGCTGGAAGACTTCTGCAGTTCCTCACTTTCATCTTTGTGTCAGCTTCATCAGGGGACAGGGGTTGCTGTCCTAAGATGTCCTCCTTTCCAAACTTTGTCCTGCAGTGGAGTATCCTGCAATAGTCCGCTTATCCAACTATTCATAGCTTGAAGTTTGCCAGAGTTCGGAGGTCCTCCCTGCCTGCATAATAGGCCAGCGTTCTTGCCGGCGGACAAACTTGACCCAAGAAGTCAACGATCCGACCATACGACCCAGTAAAACTGGAATATTCCCTCATCAGACTTGCCAAGAGTTCAGAGGCTTAGCCTCGTTGCCAGATAAAGAGTCTAATTTCTAGGATGCCGGGAGTTTAACGTTCTTCCACAACCTGCATGATTTCCACTTGATACAACACTATTTGCAAACGTTCCAACAGTGTTTCCAGACTTCCAGCACCGTTTGCAGAGGTTGCAGCGTTATTACCAGGAGTTAATCTACTATTTCCAGATGCTCCTCCTTGATTCCCAGACATTCTATCAGCTGTATATGTTCCAGCACTATCTGCAGATGTCTCAGCACTGAATGTAGACATTCCAGTACTATTTCTCTCTCTATCTCTCGCAGTTTGTTGTTTTACCTGTATGTGTGTTTATTAGTGTTCTCTCTCTCTCTCTCTCTCTCTCTCTCTCTCTCTCTCTCTCTCTCTCTCTCTCTCTCTCTCTCTCTCTCTCTCTCGTATCCTGACCGAACGGCTTGGTAAGCACACACGGCAGAAAATGAAAGATTAACTTGTTTGTGTTGTGGTGGGAGGCCAGACTCGTGAAGTGACAAAAGATCAGACGAACTAATCAGTTATTTTCGGCTCACTTTGATGTTCTCGGTGTGGTGGTGGTGGTGGTGGTGGAGACGTTGGTGGGGATGATGGTGGAGACGTTGGTGGGGATGATGGTGGTAACGTGGATGTGTTAGGGATTAAGAGCGATAGTGAGGAGTGAACTAACTTACTAACTGGTTTTGGACAAGTTCCTTGGTCATTCGTCTCTAGACGTATGAAGTATTACGACCCTACTCAAGAAGTGAAGAAAAGAGACTTGGTTACCTAATGCTAAAATGAACAATAACAAAAAAAAACTTGAATCGATGAAATTAAGGATCCATCACACGTGAGAGTTGAAGGGGGAAGAGAGGAGTTGTTTTCCACCACAACAAATACATTGTGCTAATATGACAGGTGGGTCGCGGCCGGCAACATGTTCAGTCGAATTGGGATCTCTCAGCACTGGACGTCGACATAGGGTTGCCGACAGGTGGCTCAAACAGTGATTGGGAACTCAGGTGGTACAGGCAGTAGTTTGGAAACTCGATGATCAGGAACTTGGATGGTTCCGGCGGTAGTTTGGGAACTTAGCCCCCTGGTGACCGCAGTACTGCAGCTGGTGGTTAGTGGTTTCCAGAATAGACCACTAACGAGGTACACTGGAGACCAGCCGGTAACAAGCATGACCCAGGGTTTGATGACCTGTAGCCAACCCACGCCAGGCAGGAGCTCACACTCAGGTAATTACTGTAAGGTAATGTGTTCACACGAGTAGTGTGTTCACACCAGTAATGTGTTCACACGAGTAGTGTGTTCACACCAGTAATGTGTTCACACGAGTAGTGTGTTCACACCAGTAATGTGTTCACACCAGTAATGTGTTCACACCAGTAATGTGTTCACACCAGTAATGTGTTCACACCAGTAAGTCGCAACCAGAACGAACGAACTTTTCGGGCGCGGAATCCATCCAGGTTATCAAAGTTAGGGCACCGCTAACGACTGGACGACGTGGCAGAGTACTCACCCGCCCGACATCCAGTCAAAGTGCATTAGTGTAACTACCCTACGATGGTCGCTACGTATGGCAAGGTAACCATACCAGTCTGATAGGCGTAGGGCATGACGTAGCACCTCTACGTACCACTCACAACCCCTGGTATCAGGGCACCAGACCTCCCCCCCCCCCCCCCTCCTCCCTCCGGGGAAATCAGCGTGGTGCAACACGAGGTCGGGAAAGGTCAACACTCAGACTTAATATGTGATCAAACCTGAGCCACAAAGGTGGGAGTAGCAAGGATCCTGGGCAGGTCTAATATGACGTCGGGTTAGTGTTAGCAGCGCGTCGTGCTGACCAGTGTCTCCCTCACAGCAAATACTGGACCACAGGTGGTTGTCCGAGCGAGAGGTTGGTACTACCACTGACAAGTTGTTGGTTGTGGTGGGTGATGGTGGCGGCACTGGTTGTGTGGGTTGTATTTTGTGTAGTCCCCTCAGAACGTCCCCAGCCACCTCAGTTAACAACACCATAAGATGACAGAGTCATTACCGGACAGTTTCATCAGATGATGGAAAGGACTACAGGCTCGACCAGGTGCTACCTGCTGCCAGGTCTGGTAGCTTTGTTATGAACAGCCACGTAGGTCACCTGGGCCAACCAGGGGTAAACCAACCCACACACACACACACACACACACACACACACACGCACAGTTCCATGCAATCATGCAACAAACAATCACTTACTCGCTTTCGCACTGGCATGCATGACAACAGTTCATGAGGGATTAATGCATCCGTGTCTCCCATTAGTCAGTCTCGCGTTGGTAACTACTCATTAGGAAGCCCCAGAACAAGCGTGCATTACGTCACGACGAATTGAACAATCACGAGGTAGGAAATGACATGACAACCTAGCGTTATGACAACATGACAACCTAGCGTTACAACAACAATTATGAGTGTTATGTTGACATTATGTGGGTCATATGGCAGCGCATATGACAATGGAAGGGTTAGATCAAGTGGGAATCATTAATGTAAAGGACAGTCAACTTAATAATTCATTTATAAAAGGATAATTCATTTATTCATGGCCACTACGTGGACGGACGCATATCACCAGTCACGAAAATAATATAGAGTACACGTAGCCACGTATTCGTCATCATACACTGTCTCATACAAAGCACGTTCGTGACATCACACTGATGTCATCACGTACATACTGTCACGCACGGACTGCATTCGTGTCATCACATGCTCGTACCACAGCTTTCATTCTGTCACATAGAGATCGTCACCCTCACAGATCAGGTACGCTGTGCCACGTACACACCATCACCTGGCCCAGCTGACCGCCTGTGCGACACGTAAACCCATAAACGGAGGAGAATTAAGCCTTCGTCTACACTGGAACTGCTTACCAGAATCTTGGTATTGATAACCTTGATTACAAGTAACATAGTCTGTAGTTAATCAATATATGAACTTTAACCCGCTGGTTCAATAACAACTTGATCTTCAATCCCATGCAATTCGACGCTCATCATTTATGGTTCACAGGGGTTCTTATGGTCCAGGAACAACGGTTATCTCAGACTTTAATGCTTAACATTAATCGTTGTTAATCATTATTGGGTATTTATTTCTTCTGTAGTATCACCGTTAACAGTCCATTTCTCTGAATTACCCATAAATGAATATAAGACTTTCACTTGATGATAGGTACTAGTATAAACAACAGACAGTACGTTTCACTGCCCTCACCACAGCTATATGTAGGCTTCACTGCCCTCACCACAGCTATATGTAGGCTTCACTGCCCTCACCACAGCTATATGTAGGCTTCACTGCCCTCACCACAGCTATATGTAGGCTTCACTGCCCTCACCACAGCTATATGTATGCCTTTTTGCCCTCAGCACGGCAATACGTAAGTCTTATTACCCTCACACTCCAGCTTACATTCTTAGCACTCTACCCTGGCGCTGAACTGTTCGCCAGACAGAGGTTCGTTCAGGTGCGCGAAACTTGTGGGTCTGTATCGTGTTGTCCAGAGACTCTGCATGGGTATCGACCACATGACCAAGCCAGTCGACCCGCGCGTGTGAATTCCCCCTCATATCCCGCTTCGACCTCGACCTCTTGAAGCCAGTCGACCTTGCGTGTGAGGTCGTTCTCTGCTCCTGCCAGTCAACCTAGTGTTCGTCGTCGTTGTCATCAGATCTGCTTTGATATCAACCTCTTGAAGGCAATCGACCTGTGCCGATGAAGTCATCCTGAGATCCTGCTTCGACTTCGACCTCTTGATGTAGTCGGTCGACCTTGAGTGAGCTGCCGACCTCACCCCGTACTTTCCTCAGCCTGAACTCCGCAGGTCTGGTGTGTCTTTTAACCAGGACCTCCCCACCCCTCACCTTCTCCAAGACTTTCCCTTGTTCATTTTTTCAAGACCGCCATCAGAAATTCCTTCTCTCCTATTCATAGTTTATTTTCATGACTAATTTTCTGATTGTTCTTCAGTCTTTGTCTTTTACACTGACCATTTAGAATCCCTCAGTTGCATTATAATCAGTTCTTTGGAAATAATTTAGTGAAATGCTTCCTTTATGAATTGAGTTTGCAACTGAGATGGTGAAACTTATATTTGTTCACCCATTCTTCGATTTTTGTTTGCTATATTTAAATGTATTTCCCATATCAGTATGTAACAGGTTATATATCTATATCTATCTATCTATCCATATATATATATATATATATATATATATATATATATATATATATATATATATATATATATATATATATATATATATATATATATATATATATATATATATATATATATATATATATTCCGATTAAGTGCGTGTACCATATGACATACAGTACGTTCATCAGGCCATGTATTTGCAGCAAATCATTTTGAACTGCCTCTGAATTCATATTAATACTGTGAGTTTATGAAGTTAATTTTCCATTTGATTATGTAATGATCTGTTAATTATGAAATCCACACATCAAATGATTCATTCATAAATCTGTTTGTCTGTCTGTTGATGACTAGACATATCTCTTCACTTATTTCATTAGATATCAATTTCTTGATCAACGTGTCTGGTGATTCATGTATTTGATCTATGTGTGTGTCGATCTATAAGAAGTATATTGTAGTCCAGTGTGAATTATCATATTCATAAGATAGACAAATCTATCCGCTCTATCTATCTATCTGTTTTATATGTAGTTTAGTGTCCCAAAGACCAGTGTACGTATATATCATTAACCTGTGCACTAGAAAGAAAAAGGATTCGTGGCTCAAGGCTCGGTTCGTGGTTCGAGCCCCACACACGCACAGCACGAAAACTACGACACTGTAAAACGTTTGTTTCAAATAAACAAATGTGAAACATCCATGTTTAACACCCATCCAGGACACCAAGTCTTGGACTAGAGCGAGATGGTCGAAAACCGTGTTGTTCCTGGTATAAAAACGCACCAAATGGAATAAGTGGTCGTGTTTAACGCAAATCATTGCAGTATTAAAACAAATATTCTTTGTAATCAAGTTTAAAATACATAACATTTCACTCGGCGTTTTCAGGTAATCTTGTTAATTATCACAGAGTATATGATTATATATAGTTAAATTATGTTAAAAGTTGGAATTAATCTCTCTCTCTCTCTCTCTCTCTCTCTCTCTCTCTCTCTCTCTCTCTCTCTCTCTCTCTCTCTCTCTCTCTCTCTCTCTCTCTCTCTCTCTCTCTCCTCAGGGGTCATCCGGGCTGTGACCCCTGACCCAGTCTGCCTCACCCGCTGGGTTAACAAGTCTCCCACCCCAACAGTGTGATTCAGTCTCACTGAAGTTGGTAACCTGGTCATCAATATACCCGAGGCTGGGAAGGGATAGTTAAGTTGCGTGCCACTTGCTCGGCTGGGCATCGAACCAGGGCCGGGAGATCTACAGGCGTCACTGGTAACTGCTGCTCCATCGGGGAGATGCAAGTTGTATGGCTCTCCTGGTAGAACCATAACGTCACTAAACAAAAGACAACAAATGGACAGCTTGATTGGTAGTTAATGTTGCTGTGATGACGTCACCAAACAAAGTCAACAAGCATCTGTATGATTGGTAGTCACAGGTAACGAGCTGATGACGTAACCAAACAAAACAACAAGCATTATCATGACTGATAGTCATACGTCACTTGGCAATGATGTCATAAATATAACACAACAAGGCTCTTCATGATTGGCTGTCACAGGTCACGTGAGAATGACGTCACTAAACAGAACATGGCTTCCCTCCTGCAGAGACAAGAGATTAATGGCAACAGACGTGAGAGGAGGAGAAAGCATCGTCGTCAGCCGGTGCACAGAGGAGGCTGGATGATCCGGTATTTTCTTAAGAAACAGTTGGAGGAGGAGGAGGTCGGGGTCAACATGGAAAATTAATGATCAGACAGAAACGTCCACATCTTAGTGGTCCGGGTCTGTCTCAGGAGAACTTTAACTGTAATTGTTACAGATACATTACAGAGACTGTGTGTTAACCAGCCCAGTAATCAGTCAATGATAAAAACTTTTACGATCACATTCCAAACTAAGACTTTGTAGGTGCAGGACAAGTGATATTATTGTGTTAGCTGAGACGACACCAGCAAGTGAACTCCCTAATGAAGGGCATCTCATTAACGCTCTACACACATAACACAATAGCCTAAACTAGAACACAATTCATCGACTAATAGATGAACAGCTGGATGAACTGCAGGCCGACTGCTCTGCCCAGGATTCGAATCGATGCGGGCCCGACCCCGGGCGAACCCATGCACGCATCATAGTCGGTCATGCAAGTACAGTGAAGCAGGAGCTTTACCGGGATGAAAACAAATCGTACAATTAAGTCACACACGAAATTTACTAGAACAAAAGCCGAGCATTTACCTACTTCCAAAATAATAACCTCACTGGTCATGTAAAAGCATATCGTATACAGAATAGATTTTGCTACATTGATCACATTGATCAGGTTGACTCTGTAGTTGCGACATTCAATATTAATCTCTCTCGTGAGTAAACGATCCAGAAGATTGGCCCGGGTTATAACTGTGATCTGAAACTCAGTCATTCCGTCACTGTCTAGAGAAGGAAGTGGAGGAGTGACCCAGTTCACGCACCAGATCCGGGAAGTTTGTCACCTTTATAAACATGTTCACTGGGTCGTCGTCCATCACTGTCATTGACAGATCCGTCGATACTTGTGAAGTCTGTCCTGAATTCATCGGAACTGAGGCGGAAGTTGCTGAATCGTGCGTCCCCGATGATGGGGCGTGTTTGCTGCCGTGGCTGAGGTATGCTAATTTCCTTTTGATCCGACGACAAGGCAGTTGGATGGTGCGTACCAGAGGCTGTATGTGCCTGTGCTTCCGTCTGTATATATAACCAACATGAACTGCATGACTGGCTTCACTCTGACTGACGCCATCTGCTGCACTGCTTATGTTCTTGGTTGGAGTCTGGTCGTGCGTTATGTTCTTCTATAAGAATCTTCCTGACCCTCATGATGGGTCATGTGTTACATTCCATCTAATTTTCTGAACACTTTCTAATTTGTTGACGTCGGCTCGCTGTGATGGTGACCATACAACAGAGCAACATTCAAGTTTGTTTGCGATCTGGAAACCTTGTTTGTTGGCTTTCTTTTACACTTCGATGCCAGTGACGTCCGGCACAACAGCATCGTTTCCTCTTGTTCGAGTGTGGTCTGTCTGTATGGGTAATCATTACCATTTTCAGTTGTTCTCTCATTTGCTGAAGCATTAGTTTCTCAGTTCACATTTCTTATCATTTGCCTTCTTTATATATTTTTCTCGCAAGTCTGTATTGCCACTACAAGTTGTTTAGCCTTGTCTTCATCCGCTAGGAAAGTTTCATTTTGCTATAAGTCCACATGCCTCGGTATCCCTCATTAAGCCATGCTTCTTTCCTATGAATAAAACATACATCATTAATATTAGTGTATTCACTAGAGTATCTCATTTTTGTTTCGGAGTTGTTGATCATTATTCTTTGTACATTCTTGTGTATAATCTTGCTGGGTTATCTTATCATTATTTCTCTATTTTTGAGGTTTTTGTTTGCATGGACCTCATTACCTGCATATATCAGATTGCTTTGTTTCTTGCAGGGAGATAAATTATTGCAGTTGTTGATGTCGTTGTTGACATACTAGTTGTTTCTTCCACATAAAACCAGAACCATCGATGGTTTGATGTAGTGATGAGCTTAACCTGATTGGCTGTTGGTGGTCCTGAGGGAGAGAGGGAGAATGATTTCTTTCCTCTTTCTCTAACTGAGAAAACAGAAAGTTATTTCAACAAAGCGTTCCTCCTCCTATTCCCCCACCCAGCCACAAGCCTCACCCGCCACCCACGCCCGCTCCACCCACTCTACCTCCATCCCCCAGCCCATACCTTCATTTACGGCACTAACTTTATATTGCTTTCTTGATGAGCTGAGAGGCGAGGTTGGCCGGGGTGCCCGTCATAACCCGCCGCTGTTGATGGTGTTCCCAGACCCCAGTTGTACATACCAGACCTCTGGCGTTCACAGGTCTTTCATTTAGCTCGAGTTCTTGTGACGTAACTTGCCTTTGACTTGGAACATTTTCATATGATTGATACTTTCCCTGGTACCTGTGTGTGTGTGTGTGTGTGTGTGTGTGTGTGTGTGTGTATGTGTGTGTGTGTGTGTGTGTTTTATCTATGTATTGCGGGGAGAGAGTGTACGCCATATAAGGATCACAGTCCTGATAGAGTGCCATCACTTCTGACACGCTGAAAACTTAGGTGAAAAAATATATAGAAAATGACGATGTAGCGCATTAGGTCACCGCAAACACTGTGGTGTCGTGAGTGATACTACGTGCAGGCGTCTTGTGTGGGATAAAGAATATTTTGTATAATCCATAAAGAAAAGATACCTTGTACGACTGAAGATGTGTGTATGATCTTGTCCTTTGCCAACTTGGAGGCTGTGGGAGAGATCTCTCTCTCTCCTGTGGTAATGATCTCCCCAGGGCGAGACCTCCGCTCCTACGCCATTCATCGCCTGATCCAGAGCCTCAACATCTGAGAGAGTTTACACCTTTGATATCATGAAATGTTAAGAGAGTTTGTACTTGTTCCTGGTCACAGCGACAGCGGAACATAATGACGCAGGGAGACGGTAGATAACAACAGCCAGTCAGTGTGGTACACGATATCAGTATCGAGATCAGTTTCAGTACAAGAAAACTGGTTCTCACTCTGCAAAACACTAGCGCGTCCCACCTTGAAAACTGCATTCAGCTTGGGTCACCCAACGATGGATTCACTATTATCATAAGACTTCGACGCTCTTCATCTAAGTAGCAGCTTGAGACGAGATCAGTTTTAGTTGACTCACAGTGATGGAGACAAACATGTAGGTCAGCCCTGTACTTCCAGTGAGGTAAAGAACAATCTGATTATTTTCATAAGGTTTGTTCACTTATAGAGTTATTGAGCGACGAGAGTACTTAACATCAACGCAATGAATATGTTGAAATATAGAGGAGACTTGCGCCTCACTGCATGTCTATGACTGACGTTATTAATGCCCTCGTAATTAAGGACATTTACGAGCATTTCTCCTCAGTTCATTTCAGAGCTCAGCATCTGGCTCCATGTTTCTCATTTCCTCTGCCATCACGAACAGCCCAAAAATACTATGTTTTTCCTTTCTCTGGCCGTTTCCAATCCTTTGTATTCCTTTGTATTCATTTCTATTGTGTGATGCAAGAGAAAAGGTGGATGAAACACTAATGTGCATGAAGAATATACATATCAGACCCACCTCAGGCCAAAGTCTTTCTATTATTCTCATTTCATAACAAAAAATGGCTTTTTTGTCTTTACATTTTACTGAGGCAAAGAGGTAAAGCGAGGAGCCTTTTTTTCTTTACTGCCTATTTTCAGTCTCTGTGTCTCTTTATATCCATCTATCTATCTATCTATCTATATATATATATATATATATATATATATATATATATATATATATATATATATATATATATATATATATATATATATATATTTCTTTCTTTTATACTATTCGCCATTTCCCGCATTAGCGAGGTAGCGTTAAGAACAGAGGACTGGGCCTTTGAGAGAATATCCTCACGTGGCCCCCATCTCTGTTCCTTCTTTTGGAAAATTTAAAAAAATGAGAAGGGAGGATTCCCAGCCCCCCGCTCCCATATATATATATATATATATATATATATATATATATATATATATATATATATATATATATATATATATATATATATATATATATATATATATATATATATATATATATATATTCCTATGAGTCTACGGGGAAAATGAAACACAATAAGTTCCCCAATGCACTCTCGTTTAATTATTACATCATCAGGGGAGACACAAGAGAGAAATGTAACAGTCAGTTAATATACAACGAAGAGACGTAGCTAGGACGCCATTTGTTAAACATGCGATTGTCCAAGACAGACAACGAGCGTGTGTCTGTGTGTGTGTGTGTGTGTGTGTGTGTGTGTGTGTGTGTGTGTGTGTGCACCCCGTCCTTAGGATACACAACAAAGGCCATGATCAATTCCTTTGATATAGTTAAAAGATACATTTCCCCCACCACCACCAGCATCTGATACTGGTTTCCGCTCACCCTGGCTGGCGTAACTTTCCCTCCGTTAGTCAAACTCTGAAGGGGAAATATCAATATGCCTGGCAAAATAGCCTATGCCTCTAGTTCTTATTTCCAGGAAATCCAACGACTACCAACTTTGCTTTTCAGTTTAATGCCTCGGACTTGTTGGATATAAATTAGATTAAGAACTTGCAGTGTGAAATTAAGGCTCCAAAATCTCATTATTAAGTTTTAATGGGCTGACGTTTTTACTTAAAATTTGTGATTGTAGTTTTAGGAGTTTGTATAAACATGCATTACCGGAGATGTGAAAAGATTTTCGTGCTTGAGATGTTTTATAAATGATGATACAGTGTTGCTTCTAGGAGTCGAAATGTTCCGTGCCAGGAACTGTTACACTGCGGAGAGAGAGAGAAAGATTATACACAGTGGGGGCGTCATCTTCCAGGGCGCGAACATAAACGTAATTTACGAAGCCTGTCTCTAAAGATGGATTGCATCTATCATCGCCAGAGTGCAAATTATGCCTCCATCTTTTTCTTTCCATACGTCCCTAAGGAAACATTACTTATGGACGATGAAGACGTAAAGAGAAGAAGGAAAACTGCAAGAGAGAGAGAGAGAGAGAGAGAGAGAGAGAGAGAGAGAGAGAGAGAGAGAGAGAGAGAGAGAGAGAGAGAGAGAGAGAGAGAGAGAACATAGGATGACAGACCCGGGTGGCAGAAGAGATGAACCTATGTGAATGAAGTAACTCGCCCCAGGACCTGGGATTCCCATCATACTGCAGCGACCTACATAATGCACGAAACACCTGGGAAATGATGACCTGCACAACTTCACAATATTTCATGGCCAGAGGCTTCCTCCCAGCAGGTTCTTACAATCAGTCACCAGGATCGCCAGACCGTCCTGCAGATGAGGGGAGTGAAAATCTATATTTGCAATTACTTCAAGAGGGGATATGGCGACCCCACTTCCGTGCCAAAGGGAGTATGGCCACGGGGATGGCATACCTTTTGTGCCACTGACTGGACCGTGTATCCTGCGAGGCTGAAATACGTCGCTCTCTGATGGTTCCCATTATTCCCAACAACAAGCAGGGAGGAGGAAGCCATGAGCCTCGGGGTCTCTATCAACAATTCTGGTCTGTGTCGTTACTGATGTGTGGTATATCATTTTGTAGTACGTTTTCAGGAACGGATTTCGTGTTTGGTATTAGCAAAGTAACTGCTTAAGTTCGTCTACCAGTGGTTTCGATAACTTTTTATATAGTAATGACATCAAAATATCTGTTCAGGTAACTATGATGCTTAAGAATAGATTCCCCTTGTGTTCAAAATAATGCTCAAACACGGATCACATATTCTGTAGTAGTGATATCAAAGTATTTGTTCTCATGATCATGATACACAACTATGTACTCTTGTTAATGCTCCATTAGAATTGAAATTGTCAGTGTGACCTCCTCATATGCTCTCGTCTTTTGAAGTTCAAGAAACACAGTTTGCATCAACGAGAAAAGTACGGACATGTACGATAAGAGAAGAGAAACGGAAGAAAGAAAGTAGATGATGATAACCAATAAACAACACCACAAAGATTTCATCGTGAGTTCTCAAGTTTATGGAGAGGCGGAAGGAGCTGCGTAGAGCAACAATGCGTTTATCTGGCCTCCTCAAACTCCGTCTTGGATGCAGACGAGAACCAACACAGCGATCCATTTAGTTAATTAATAGCAGTCCTTTAATACGCTTTGATACGACTGACTGTCTGCCAGGCTCGAGCATACTGTATACACAGAGACCTGCAATACGGATTGTGATTAAGATATCTTGTGTATGTCTGTCCAAAACGCTCATACCTTAAACTGGGCTGCGTCACTCAATATGGAAGCTTTAGTTAAGACATTGTTCGTGTTGGTCCGGTTATCTTCCTCCACACGCTGTTTACATAGTCATGTCCAAGACATACGTGTTTTTGTATCTCCCATGTTCTGAACACGTCTATTTCGTAATTCATTTTGCGAAGAATGTGGGCGGGAGTCGATAGCGACCCCGGCTAGACATAATTTCTATGATGAACATGACCTTCAACCGTGCACAGATATCTGTAATGTTGATCATTCTTTCTCTCTCTCTCTCTCTCTCTCTCTCTCTCTCTCTCTCTCTCTCTCTCTCTCTCTCTCTCTCTCTCTCATAAAGTGTGTATATCTTTAAGATTATACTGTACGTATAATACTGTAAAATGACGTGACCTACTCCACACACCCCGGGGGTTGAAGGAGCGATAAGATGTTTGGTTGAATTTGGGTTTGACGTAACAAAGCACAGCTCAGTAATGGATGGCACTACAGTCCTGAGAACTGGTACAAATGTTAAATATGACGCAATCTGGAGGTGCTTATTTATACGTCTCAAGGTCAAAGGTAAGGTCACAGTGTCATATAGAGCTGGAGGTTGGCAGAACGAGTGATGTATTATTATTATCTGACATGCTGGAAAATGAGCTTGAGGTGGAGAGAGCTGGAGTGGGAGGAGGAGGTGAGAGTCTACTTTGGATGAAGTAAAGACCAGTTGGTCGCTTTGCGTTCCAGCGTGTGTTCCCAGAACCATCTACTTTCCAGGCCCACTTGTCCTTCAGCGCCCACCTGAGCTTCAGCTCCACGTTTGCCCCACTACCAGTAAGCCACGTCTATGCATTTGTTAGTATTTCCGTCACTATGGATTCACACAAAACGTGAAAAATCTAAAGAATGGCAATTTTTCATCGTGATATGTGGAAGAACTGACCGAAAATATATGAACTGTAGAACCTGGCACCTGGTGGGCTATACGGGTCTGCATCCCTATATTTTCAAGTGGAAAAAATATTTCTTACCGCACAACTACACATCGTCCAAACGTCACACCTTGCTTCCAGCAAGCATAAGTGATTGAAAAACTATGTAAAACGCACCTCATCTGGATCATGTAAAATTCAAGCAAGACCTGACAATAGATCACGTTTCTCCTGGAGCAAAATTCAGATAAAGTTTGTGTGTAAGTTTGGAAATGTGTCCCAAGCTTCAGAAGCAAGTAGTTCCGACAATAACAACATCATCTGTCAGAACTGCACAACGGTACGATACACAATCCTAGCACAAGAATTTTGAAAGGTTCTGATAAGCCTGTTTTCCGCAGTGAGATTATTCATAGTTTTCCTCGGGAGTTTGAAGCAGGTTCGCTGGGTTTCCCAAGCGAAGCGCCACGCAAGCCATGCAGATAACATCTTTATATCACAGCTTCATAAAAGGAAAAATCCCAAGGTAAACGCTTCGGTATATCAATATTTCTGGTGCACGGGATGGCTACGGTGATGGGAGGAACGTGTCTTACCACCAGACACATAGCTTCCTCAAGCTGAGGTTCGGAAGCTTCGGACCTGTTGGGATTCGAACGTATTCATCTGACAGCAGTTGAGCTTTTATGATGAGGAACGAGCGCTTGGCCTGTCTGGTATTCAACTCGCTCATCCTCCAAGCGTTCGAACACGCGCGATAAGTAGTGAGTGAAACTCACTCGAACACTTATGAGCCTCTAGCGATCTCAGTTTACATTGTTGGCAGTGACTTCAACATACTCAGTCCTCAAGTGTTTCCTATTCATAACCACTTTACTGGCCTCACGCATGGTCACTGTGGCTGTACAAACTTACAAAGGTCAGGGGTCAAGGGTACCTTGACTTGTCCGAGTCCAAACACACCGTACCCATCACGGTGATGACGCACTTGACTTACGATATCGAACGCACTCAGCTTTTCTAAATTGGATTACATTTTTACCGAAGCTGACGCGGAGTTACAGCCGCCTGCTTCCTGCCAGAGGGAGCTGAACCAACTAACAAAAGGTTGATGACTTTTTATCACGACTCCGGGAGGAAATTCACCAAGAAAATTTGATAACCTGAAGGAATGTCGGTAAGTACTGGAATGCTCCACAGTTATGTAGATTTACGACAGCAGTTTGTTCTTGATTGTACAAGATAACCTTTTACGGTTTTGAACGACACATTTTATGTAAAATACTAATTCACTCCTATAAATCTACATGACTGAAAAACTTTACACTATTTTTTTTTTTTTATTGCAACTGAGGAGGTAAACGTCTCTCCTATCATGGCACGGTAAAATGCCATTATCCTTCAACATTCCTAAAGCAAAAAGTTACTGAACCATGTTAACTGCTTCTGATACGTTTGCTAGAGGGTTCGATGTGAAAATCCTTCTTGTCTTTGTTTCCGACAGAAACCCAGTTTATTACAGTTGTCAGCTTTCGCGATTATCATCTGCTAATTGTTCATTAAGCCGGAATCCGTAGCAGTACTCGTCAAACATCAGAAAATGTTGGATGACGTTGATGTATCTGAAGATAATCTTGGGTGCTGGGTCGTGAAGGAGGACTGACCAAGTTTATTGACTTATTACACCTGTGTTGGTGTCGGGTCACTGTGTTGGTGTCGGGTCACTGTGTTGGTGTCGGGTCACTGTGTTGGTGTCGGGTCAGAAGCCGCCATGCCTTACACTCATTCCCAATGGTCACGTGATTTCCGCTGAAGCTTCTCGCATTTTTTGTTATTGTAAGAAAATTGCATATCAACTCACAGAGCGCTTGACTGGTTCTAGGGGTTCACTTTAGCCCTTTGGTTATCAATAGTAAAATCAAGAGTATTAAATTAGAACAGGAATCTGAAGGAATAACTGAACATAAATAATAAGGAAGCATTTATCGAGTCTATGAAGTCAATGTTGTTTATACCAACATGTTGTAAAGCCTCATGTCTGTGTATCTGGCCTTAACGATAGCAAGCTGTGGGAAGTCAGAGCAGCCGACTTTCTCAAACAAAATTGCTTATGATCAGCGGAATCACCAGCAGACAGACGTTAACCTAATTAATAAAACTTCTCGAGATATTCTTATGATTCCTTTATGCCAGTGGTTTCATATTCAGGTTGTATAAGAAAACGTGGCGCACGCTACTTCTGTTGGTTTTACAAGAATGAAAACGTGAAAGGCCTTTTACAGGTACAGTTTTTATGTTCTAGGAAGGATGTTTACACACCTATGTTTATGGGAGTTTTTACCAGGGTTAACACTATTACATGGCATCGTATTTTAGCGGTTCACAGGTACACATTGTGCAAGACGTCCACAAATAATCAAGCAACAAGGGAGGAGTCAAGGTAGCATTTCAGTAATCATTATAATCTCGCCACACGCGACATGTTTTTTCTAATGGATTATCCACATTTTTGCAGTCAGGATCCCTTAACAGATCGACCCACTGGATACTGTGAAATGCTAGGGTTGTTGCACGTCCAGGGCATACGTGTGTAGGGGAACATGTCCAAGTAGAGAAGAATGAAGAAAGCTCCACAAAAACTCATTACCTAGTCTGACGTCTGCTAAACCTCTAATTCGTTTTTAATTAAGCACAGGAAGCAACACAGAGATTTTGCAATGTTTCGTTTTACTCGGTTTGTTTTAGTCAGCTACTGCGCATGGCCGTTCTATCTACAATAGATATTCCCTAGAACAAGGGTTCGAATCCCACCTATACAGCAGTGTTGCCTTTATATAAACGTTCTTGCTCTTAATAGCAGCAGCTATGCTCACCCCTTGATTCTTTCATGTTGCTGTAGAACTGGTCCAGAACAAACGACTGGAAAATGGTCAACCATAAACTAGAGCTAAATGGTTGTGTGACGTGAATGACCTTTTTTATTTGGCAAGGGTAAAGGTGAGGGAGGGGAGGGGGTTGTTATAGGAAGGGATGAGGGGTCAGGTTGGCTCCGTGGTTAAACTCTTTACTTTGTTTACCTCCGACATGTCGATCCTCTTAGTCAGTACTTCCTCGTGCACCCCAGCCATAGGTCCAGACCATTCCAGCTCACCCTGGTCAGTTATCTCTCATCAAACTGCGTTTACTACCGAACCTGGTCTTACACTGCCATTCCTTGTATGATCAACCCGCCTCACGCCAAATATTGTTCTCAGGCATTGAATTTCCAACACATCTCCCTCCCTCCTTTCTTTTACATCTAATACACAAGACTCGCACCCCTGTGGCACCGTCGGAACTGCGTTGCTGTTGGACATGTTCATCTTCACCCCTCACAGCGGGGACGTCACCTTCCACACACTCCTCGGTGTATATAGGATTTGTCCTCTTACTCATACAATGGTTCGCATATCCTCTCTCACGTACCTAAACCCACGGTGATGGCCATCTGTCTAAAAAGAAGTTTTATTTAAAAATTTCATAAAAAGACAATATAAAAATCCTGACATGATTAATTAATTGTTTTGCTTCAACTGGAAAAGACACTGCAGTGAATAAAGCAACCTTATTAAGATTTGATGAATTGGAGATTGAGGGGTGAGCTTAAAGGAGGGTATGATGAGTGCATGGGACAGAGCGAACTGGGGCGATGTGGTATACACAATACGGCTTACTATCAGTGGATGCATTAGGTATGACAGCTAGACAATGGAAGTGTGGAAATGAGGTTATTCTTCGTCTGTTCCTGGCGCTACCTCGTTACGCGGGAAACGACAAAAAGTATGAAAGAGTATATATATATATATATATATATATATATATATATATATATATATATATATATATATATATATATATATATATATATATATATATATCACTCTCTCTCTCTCTCTCTCTCTCTCTCTCTCTCTCTCTCTCTCTCTCTCTTGTGGGCCAGATACAGTGCGTGACCTGAGAACTGTCAATAATGTCGACGTGCCTGCGAGAACCCGATAAAAGGTGCCAATTTACTTGGCCAATATGCCATAATTCTCTTCTCGCGAGTTCTGCTGCAGAAGCTGTGAGTGCAATGATAGCAGTAGTTGTGCTTTCCCTGCTGTGTGTTCTGTATGGCTCGGGGCAAGTGTTCTATCTGTCTCTGATACTGTGTTCTGTTCGCCTTCAGCTCCCTATTCTGCTTGCTTGTGACACTAAGTTCATTGTGTCTTAAGTCCGTGTTCTGTTTGTTCTCGCCACCTTGTTCTACAGTATTTGTCTTCTGCATCGTGTTATGTTTGGTTGTGACACCGTGTTCTGCGAAGCTCTGATGATGTGCTGTACACGA
This sequence comes from Panulirus ornatus, assembly GCF_036320965.1. Lineage (NCBI taxonomy): Eukaryota > Metazoa > Arthropoda > Malacostraca > Decapoda > Palinuridae > Panulirus > Panulirus ornatus. The sequence goes on from NC_092257.1 coordinate 10,898,891, forward strand.
CTCTGAGTGTTCTATCTGGTCCTGACACAACCCTGGCCTGGCGCTGACACGGTGCCCATGACTGACGCTGATAGCGACGGACACCTCCTTCTGTGTAGCTATAAGGCTGAGTACTGTACTGACCGACCTTTGTTCTGACCACACCTAAACCTTTACCCAGTCGGGTTATGACTCTGGCCGGTATGAAACACAACGCAGAGTTTGTCGTTCATCAAGCGAGACATGTCGTTAACCACGCGACCTGGCTTATACATCACCCAAGGCGGTAGTTGACTGCTTATTCCACATCTCACTCACACCGGGGTGGGGTGGGGGGGGCTGTAGTTCGCTCGTTGGCTGTTTCGGCTTTAGGCCAGTCGACTGCTAGGGTCATTCAGGCCGTTAACAACATTTTATAAACACCAAAATAATAAAATCATTGAACACCTTCCTCAAGTGTTCAAGAGAAGGTTAATATCGTACACACACCGACTGCAAGCACTGCCCACCACAGTAATCGTTCCTACCACAGAAAAGAGGAAAGTTCCCTGCTTCAAGTCATTACTGTCTAGAGAAAATAGAAAACGAAACTCCGGTTCACATGCAAGCGAGTTTTCGTGCAGAATGAGATTTCTTACTTAATCTTATGATCAGAACACCAGACAGCTACTGGCATGAGGCACTGCTGTCCCAGCTCCTGAACTTAATCACTGGACACATGAATAAAACCCCGGCACTGTGACGTGATAACAACCACACGTTGTTGCCATGCTGGTGTGGCAGATACACGCGGTTCATTGACTTATAGGAGGTTGTATCGGTGGGACGCATCATAAACTCCGATAACCTATTGTTATGCAGGACTCGAAATGGGATTGATATTATCAGCATGATTGGTGTTCCATGTGTACGTGCAGGGGTTTGTCTGTATGTAAGTTTTTGTTGTCATTCACATGTGTACACGACGGGGGTGTTACTGTAAGAACCTGCGCGTCGATTTCTTTTCTTAGCATCAACTGTTTTCTACTCAGCGCCTGTTGTATTTGCAGGTGGCAATTACCAGCAGCAATATTCCTGGACTGTGACACACATCTCGTGACCTCCTTGCACACCAGAAGGTTGGCGCAAATGTTTTAGATAAACTAGATTTGCTTCCTGCGTGCGACTTTCTTCTCTCTATTTTCTATACCTTGTGTGAATGCTGTGTTGGCGCGAATCATTAAATGTTGCTCCTGCATTTAAAAAGGTCAGACCTGCTCCTCCTCCTTAGACTTCCCCGTTGCACTCCACTCACAGGTCATCACACACTGATGTTACCAACTCGGTTCTTTCTTTCGTCTCGTATCATCTCAGATATGCCGTTCTTTTAACAATTTCAAAACCCATTTTCCTCCATGGTGTTCACTGGATAACCCAAAATGTTTCGTACTATCGCGTTCTACTCCCTACTGCACTGTTCCCTCCCCCATACTGTGTTTCTCTTCCACAACACACGAAAGTCTATCCCCTTCCTGCGACCCGTTCCTTGATCTTCTCTTTGTTAAACTCCGTCTGTTCTTTAGAGTCGCCTTCCCCTGTTCACTGCGGGGAGGATGAGGGTGTTACATCATCCAATTACAACTCTCATATTATTTCTGTAACTTAGTACAAGTCTGTCCGTTCCAGCCTTGTCCACATCTTCTCTATTTCTTTACTAGGAAAGGAAAAAGAAATAGAATAGCGACATGTAGAAAACTGATGCAGGGGAGGGTGGACTGGGGCTGAGGACGCACTCACGGTAATCAACTCCTGACCAGGGAAGAATATCGTAAATACAGGAGCGAGAGGGACTTCCCTTGGGCCAACTGAGTTCTAATTAGGTCCTTGACTCCTGGTGTTGCTGGCCCCAAATGGCAGACTATTACAGGTCTTGTCTCTTCTTGGCTATTTACAGGTGCAAGGTGTTCCAGGTAGTTCGTTATGCTTGTTCTCAGGTATCTAATTAGAGTAACTTATACTCTTCAGGTGTGTGATTTGAGTTCATTCTGTCGTCAATATATCTGTCTTCTGAAAGTGTAAATTGGTAATGGCGGCTGTAGCGAAAATTGTTGGCCATTCTGAGAGCTGAATGTGAGTGGCTCCCTCCCACTGCCTGCAATGTTTCCAGGAAAACCCAAGTGAAATAACTTATTCTGAACGAAGATAATTCCTTATTATATTACAGATATGACTTACATCAGAGATACGTGTTACATTATGGATGCGACTTGCGTTCTACATAGGAATTGCATTATAGACACGACATGATGAATTTCACGTCAGCTCGCCGTAATCTGGTATACATCTGATACAACAGAGCGACCTTAGGAAACAGAGTTATTATTCATTGCAAAAAGAGAACGAGCAGTTAAGGTGTTCATTTACATTTAATAATAGAGAAGTTGTTAAGTGGTAAGTGCATGATTGTTAAGTGGTAAGTTCAGTATTATTAAGTAGATAAATGCAGGATCCTTAGGTAGAAATTGTAAGGTAGGTTAGTGAAAAGTGCTGGTTTGCTAAGTGATAAAATCTTTGGTCGTTACGTTGTAAGTAAAGTCGTTTAAGCGATAAGTAAAGGGGTCATTAAGTATTAAACGTAGAGTCACCAAGTATCAAATGCACTTACTGCGCTCATGTGTGATAAGTGCAGGGCTGTACTGTGATAAGTGCAAGCTCGTTAAGTAATAAGTGCAGGATCAATGGGTAGAAACTGAAGAATCATTGCGTTGTAAGTGCCGAATCTTTACGTGTAAGTGAAGGATTGTTAAGCTGTAATTTGAATTCCGTTAAGTGATATGTAATGGGTCGTTAAGTGACTAGCGAAAGTTCGTCAGCCTTTTTAAGTACCATATCGTTAAGTGTTACATGTTACAGTACAGGTACAGAACGCATCATTTTAAGTACCAGATCGTCAAGTGTTACATGTTACAGTACAGGTACAGAACGCATCATTTTTATTCGGGTACGTTCATAAAATTCGAATGTTGACTTTTTTTTTTATGTCATGAATTATTTCGCCACGTACACAGCCAACTGGTATACATTCTGTATTCATTTTTATATTCATATTTCGATATAGGCGATGTGGTATGGTGGGTTCATCAATTTTATACTATTCAACACTATTTTTTTCAATCATTTTTCACTTTTAATTAGAGAATGAAACTGACTCTTTCATTATTAACCAAAAAATACGTTGAACGACAACGTGTAAAAGTTCATTTAATATTTTCTGAAAATCATAGAACAATGAATCGAGAAATTGGGGTCAAACAAAGTAATAGAATTATCGTGGTCAAACCAGGTCATATAACATTCGCAAGTAAAATGTAATCAAAAATGTTGATTAATAATCATGTTTACTGAGACCTCATGAAATATATATAAATCATTTATAGTTTTCTCTAATGCAACTCGTGATCAAAACGAGTTTGTTACGTGACTGTAACATGATAGGTAACTGTATCTGTCAATGTTGATGGAAAACTGATGCCATTTTCTTAGACTTCCTCTGGCTATCTTAATCTGACAACCTGACGAACCATTGACGTAAAAGCTGCCATGTTGGCAAGACGTCTGAACCAGGAAGTCCGGATGCTTCCGGGAAAGCTGTAATGTTGATCAAGTGAATCAAAGTAGAACGTAGCAACACACAGTTTCTCATTTGAGTGTCATTCATCTCTATTTGTTCATAATCATACATGATAGACACTGATCTTTCATCGGAGAGCATGTGTGATATTACATAAGGTAAGATTATAACTTGGGTAATTCACGCGGTATGCATGGAATAAGGAGAATGTAATAATGAAAGCGAGAAACATATGGGATGTGGAGAACTCTTAAGTGAGACGTATAGATGAAAGCCTTTTAAGCAACACAAGATATATGGAATGTGACGAGATCATCGAGTATCTATGCGATGATACAGTGCAAGGTACAACGAGGAGAGGCAGACCTCGGAAGAGCTGTCTAGATGAAACCATTGACCTACGTCGGGTTAGAGGTATCCTGAGCTGATGACGACAGAGGAATAGCGTCAGGTCGTTCGTGGTAGAGGCGTGTTCGTGTGCGCAGTGAAAAACTGAAAAGCGCTTACAACTGGTGCGGAGCCTGTGTTGAGCAAAGCACACTGAATATGGGTTTTAGGCATGTGTATGTGAGAGAGAGAGAGAGAGAGAGAGAGAGAGAGAGAGAGAGAGAGAGGGAGAGAGAGAGAGAGAGAGATCCCATGTGAATGTGTTAAGAGTTAAAGATGACAGACAGATAGAAAGATAGATGGTTGAAAATCATATAAAAGAAATTTCAGTCGAATGTGAACGAGTCTTTTATAAGATGCGCAAATATTTCAGTGTTTCAAAGGAGGTGTACCCATGTATACAACATTCTTACCTTGTCCCTTGATGCAGAATAAACAATACCAACACATATACTACCATTCACTGGTAAAACGTCGCAGTTAACGAGCTACTATGAATGTCTGTGGAGAAGGCTCGAAATGTCAGGAATAATTTTCTGTTTCCTGATCATTCTTTTCCCTCACACGCCAGAATTTCGCTCACACCCCTCGCTGGTCTCCCCCGGATCATCATCCCTCCCCATGATGGAACACAGATCAAGACTCCAAAACTCTCCACTGAACCTCTCATCAACAACCATGAGAGTCTAAATTTCAAGCATTAAGTACGTAAATATTTCAGTGAATATGACCAAACATATATCACAGAATTTGTTCACGTGAAACATTTTAACTAAATTAAATTGATTCATCTGTCATGCAGAAAGTTTGAAAAATAATGCGTAATTAAGTATACTACATTTCATTTGGGGGCCAACGGGGCTTTCCAAACATGACTGACTTCACCTAGTACCAATATTAGGATGAGATATGGAAATTATGAAAATCTTACAATTCCTTTTTTTTGGAAGTGTCAGAGAAGCTGGCGTTCCCTGTGTAACGAGATGGAGGGAAAATTGATGTTATGAAGAACACAAATGGTAACCAGACGTTCAGCCGTATTGGACAGGCTACAGACACAGTTGAACAATGCAATATCACTTCGACTGTAGAGTATTAGCTCGATCATGAAATATTCACCTGACGATAGAATATCATCAGTCCAGCTATAAGATATTCGATCCACGACATGATATCTAATGATATCATCTAATGATCTAATGATAAAGCATTTGTATGACGATATGATATTCCTTCGAAACTATGACACTCGATGTGGACAGAATATTCGTCAGGTATATATACTATTTGACAGTATGTCGTATGACAGTGTTATATATGACAGTGTACCATGTGACAGTGTACCATATCAATGTACCGTGCCTCTGGCTAATTGATAGTTCACTTAAGCGCACCAGACAAACGTCTCCTCAAGAAATGATGAATAATTTGACCAGTCGTTCAACTCCTTCAACTGCGAAAGTCTTTTGTTTTGTACTACTGACGAATGAGAAAGCGTTCTCATCACTCACTCCACCGGAACAATAGACTCCCGTGAGTAAATCAATACCGTGTGAAGAACAGTCTGATATATTTCCAGAACAAAGAAGAATCCTGATTTGTGAGCGGAAGTCTCAACCACACAGATGAAAGATATATATAAGAACACGAAAGAGATTTTCAAGTTTACTCAAATGAAATATATCTAGATATTTTTTGCAGTCAAGCTATGACGGAGACTGCGAGAGATGCTCTACTAACTTTTACTTCCAGCGAACTTAATGGTCGTTCCTGTTATGGAAGGTAATGATCTCTCTCTCTCTCTCTCTCTCTCTCTCTCTCTCTCTCTCTCTCTCTCTCTCTCTCTCTCTCTCTCTCTCTCTCTCTCTCTCTCTCTCATCTCCATCATCATCTCGTCAGATCTGAAGCATTACGTGACCCATGCCCGTCGGCAATGCAAAGTCCCAAAAGTTTTTCAGTAAATATTACACGAGTAGATTTCCCTTCTCACTTTTAGCATAACTCACAACCTGTCTTCTTATTCTTTCTTAATGTCTTAACTTCTGCCATTATCTGTAACTTATCCTCTGTAGGAGACTTAGGTTATTGTCATTTATACTTAAATTTCCTCAAACTTGCACAAATAAACGATTTTCTCACTTTTCATAACACATTACTGCCTTCGTTTGTTTTCTAATGTGTGTACGAGTGCTTGTGTGTTTGTGTTTCCTATTCTATTTGTTTCTTCATATGACTGCGTCTGTACCTGTGTGTGTGTGTGTGTGTGTGTGTGTGTGTGTGTGTGTGTGTTTTGCTCTTTTCTACATTTTGCCTCCAGAGCACGACGGTACGACTCTCGTGCACGATGGTAGTCTCATCCACAAACGTGGAGTTACGATTCTTAGTATAACGCCATCATCTTTGACCTGGTTTGGTCATCACCGTACTCAACTGTCGCACTGCGTATTCCAAGGCTGTGTCGTCATGCTTGATGTTCGCACCTTCATGCATAAAGGTCGTACCGTCATGTTCAAGGGTCATACCGTCATGCTTAAGGATCGTACCGTCGTGTTTAAGGGTCGTTCTGAGTGTTCAAGGGTCGTAGCGTCGTGCTCAAGGCAGTACCTGCATGACAGGTCGGTGTTACAGGACTCTGCCCACCTGATCTCACTATTGAAAAAACAACGGGATCTCCCAGGAGGTCTTCCAGTTGTTTTCGTTCAACCTTGCATTTCATTTCACTTCCAGAATATATCGCTCGCTCCAGGTATCAATTACATACCAACCAATTTTGTATGATTATTCTCATGCTTCCTTTGCTGTATACGTCATAGAGCTTTCCCTAATAATTTTCTTTAATTCCTGTATTACAATGTTTTCACGTTACCTGTACTGTTTTGTAGGTTTAAACTAACCTCAATTTCTTTTTTATTTATTTCATAGATATGATTCTCACATATCAATTTCATTTATCTAATTTATTTGTGTAATCTTCTGGTACTGTTTTCACTTGTGTTCTTTAAGTTGGAAATATATTGTTCTTGCTGTGTTACTTCTTCCTTTCGTTATTTCCTCTTTAATCTTCGTATCCAACAGCTACAACTCCAAGCCTTTTTCTAAGCTATGTCCAATCGATAAGAAACATAGTTGGAATACATCTACAACCAGTACACTTATACAACACTTCTATTTGTTGTTCTTAAGATCCCAGATACACGCGCTGATCTTATAAGGTGAGAGATCAAATAAAAAGATCTAATCATCATGAACCAGGTCTCCAGCGAGCAATATGATCAGTTCACGTTAAGACAGAGTAAGAAAGAAATCTGCGTTACTTTCATTCCTCACTCATATCGTCTCTAGCGCGGTGTAGCCTCTCTCCACAGTTAAGACCTCTTCCACATCATAACACATGTCTTCCAAACCTTCTGGTTAAGAATTCATTTATTCATAACAATGTCAGAACTGCATTCACCGAGTAACTACATCAGGGTTCCGTTCTCTGATGCATATGTAATGCAACATTAGTATTGAGTTGTTGCTGCCGGGTTATACTATTCTCTCTCTCTCTCTCTCTCTCTCTCTCTCTCTCTCTCTCTCTCTCTCTCTCTCTCTCTCTCTCTCTCTCTCTCTCTCTCTCTCTCTCTCTCCGCATCCATGGGCAGCTCAGGTAATCAGCGAGGTCCAGGACCCATACTTTACTTCCAGCACAAGTCCCGTGTTTACACGTCAGTTAACCAGGAAACGGAGCCACAGATTTAAGACAGGCAAACTAAAACACCAGAATTACAGCCTCACACACACACACACACACACACACACACACACACACACACACACACACACAAGTGGTAAGCCCAGTGGGTAAGCTGAATGATGGCGGTATAAGGCCGTGTTGCAGTTTGTTTTAGTTTCTAAACTGAAGACTCCCAACCCACTCCTGGGCCATGGGTACAAACAGAAATTAATGTTGTTCGTGTGTGATAACAAGTACTGCTGTGTACACTATATCATCCTGGCATACGGTGATGCGTCACTCAGTAGGTGCAGGAACGATCTTATGTTAGCGTGTCTGTGAGTGGTTGAGACGGTCTCTCTTAATATGGGAATAGTCTTATCTTATCTCGATGTTCATTGGCTGCTGTGTTATATCTCGTGGCTGCCAATTCTGTCATTAGAAGAAACTCATCTTGATATATGTGGTGACAGATCAGAATACAGGAATTTCTGTTAGCTTTAGTTATGTTACTTTACATTAAGTTGTTTTGGGCAGAATTTGGTTGTGCACTCTAATCAAGAAAATAAAACGGAGAATACTCACCTTCACTCAGTACAAAGACATTCTCATCATTACTGTCATCTCCAATCCTCTTGCGCTCCATCTCGATTCCTTCAGCTGTTCCATTATATCCATCTTTATTCCTTCTTCCTTTCTATTCTATTCTTCCTCTGTTTTGTGCAAACGATGTCTGAAAACTTTCAAGACAGAGAAATGGCGCCATCGGCTGACGTCCCAGAGTCTGTAAACATCACTAACATCCATATTGTTGGAACCAGCGGGCGCGATATCGGGCAACTGCAAGCCAGATTTCTAAAAACCATTGAGCATATTACAATATAAAAAAAAATGACATCCATATGTTGCTTGTTATGGCTTCAGCGTGCTGTAGTATCGATCCTCTTTAATCCTCTATTGTTGGGTGACTTAAAATGTAGAGTGAAAAGAATTTTTGAATAATAGAGTTACGTGTTAGCAGCGGCTCGAAACTGTAGCTATGTTGTTTTACTCAGGCATCAGTTTCTTTATTCCAAGTGTATTCTATTGAGTAATGTGTTAACTGGTATCGAGCAGTGAATATATACTGATATATATATATATATATATATATATATATATATATATGACTGCAAAAAGACAAATGAGACACCATTTTACGAGTCTTCATATATACATACATAATGTGTCCTGCATCAAATGATTAAACCTGTAATCTGTGGTAATATAAGCGTTTAATTACTTAATTACTAATTAATAATAATTTTTCTTTTAGTGGTACTGGAGAGCAGGTTCTGTGATGGATGCAATAATACACTGTAGCTGAGTTTTGACAGTCGGGAAATATTTTAAAGATAAATTAGCATTTTGTATCAAGCGGCTGCCGATCATTCTTAGTGCGTGACATGAAAGAAAAATTTCCTCAGCGGGTGTACAACATTACCATGGACGCCTCCCGCCACAGTCAACACTGATTACCTTAGTTTTCTTGTTCAGCGAATCTTTGTTTTTCATTATTCACGATTTATCAAATTGCATTGTACCCGTGTGTGTGTGTCTGTGTATGTGTGTGTGTGTGTGTGTGTGTGTGTGTGTGTGTGTGTGTGTGTGTGTATGTGTGTGTGTGTGTGTGTGTGTGTGTGTGTGTGTGTGTGTGTGTATGTGTGTGTGTGTGTGTGTGTGTGTGTGTGTGTGTGTGTGTGTGTTCAGCTTATTCATTGGGGTTTTGATGCACATTACTTATTCAGCACCACTCTGATTAATTCCACACAGATCTGGTTTACCTTAGTTGATACAATTCTCTCTCTCTCTCTCTCTCTCTCTCTCTCTCTCTCTCTCTCTCTCTCTCTCTTAGTAGAGGTTTTCCGCTTTACACAAACGTAGAAAACTCTATCAGAAATGTTCATGTCTTACGACCATACACTTGCAAATTTTGCCTTAATTTCTTTATATGATTACAGTGATTTCCCAAAGACACATGGCAAGTTCCTCAGATGATACCGTTAATGATAATTCATATAATGCATAGATGATTTTGATTAACTGAGAAACTCCCTCATTCAGCTGACTAGTCTGGGAAGAAATCCTGAAGCCATCGTCCTGATCATAGAGTGGGCAGAGGCATGAGTGTAAACACTGTACCCTGAACACACCAGCCTAACGCGTCGTCCAAAACATTCCACATGCAGATTTGCACACAGTTGGCTATTGATTATATCAGACATCAGTACGTGGGTCGCACTGCATGATTAATCAAACTGTAGATCAGAAAATAGGTATGATACGTACCGATGACCCGTGCGTTTAGGCGTGGACGCGCGTATAAGTCTACGGTGTTGTCCCACCATGTTTCACTGCGAGACAAAAGTCTACGGAGACATCGACCCGCGTTTCACTACCCCAGTTTTCCGCGTTACCACTAGGTGTATCCTTCACATGGCACAAGGACCAACTCTCTTATCTCTCTCTAGGTGTTCTACCTTGTATTTTAATATACTTGTTCTTGTGCTTATATATATACTATTTCAACATGTTATATATAAAACTTTCCAGCCTAACGCGAAAATTACAATGCTGGTCGAACACTGTAGCCAATGAGTCCTCTGGCCAATCCACGACGTATCATCTTATAATAACGGATAAACAAATCACACTTCATTATGGTATGGAAATTAAGGTATAATAAAAGTCTCTTTGAATAATAAGGTTAAGTTTCAGGTCCTTAAGGTATATGGTCAGCACTTAAAGGTAAGAATGTTTATTGCTGGAAACTAATCGATAAATTGATTTCCTTCTCAATATCAGTATATCAGCTGAGACAAACCTACTGTTCTTATGAACTACAGTTGAACAAAAGTCTCATTCCTTGCCCAGTAAAACTTGCTGGTTAGAAATGAAAACGCAGTCAAAATATTCGGCCATTTTTGTCGGGAATTACGAATACTAAAAATGCAAGAGGATATACGATAAGAATTTCATTAAACAATAGATATAGTTATTGTAACTCGTTGAACAGCTGGACTGTAAAGAGAATGTTTACTGGTGAGGATAGAGAACACGACGGGAGAACACAGGACCTCTGGTGCAAGTGGCCGAGACTTGTTGTTATACTGGCGGACTTGTTTACGTAAAAGCGAATATAGACGCACAAGTAACGCGACAGAACCAGCTTCGCTGTGCAAGTTAGACGTCCACACTGGCAGCCATAGAGACAGAAAATGATGCTTATTTCTGGACCCATCATGGTCATCATAAGAACAAATAATGGAACAGATGCACATGATATTTTATAATGAGACAGTCTTTCCGTAGAGTAATGGTATCCCTTTTATTGTAAGTACAGACTTCTGAGGACGACCCTTTATATGAGGATGGGGAGGGGGGGAGGGGGAGCCGAGTAGAGAACTGTAACAATCAGTATGTCTTTGACCAACCATGTGACCCCAGTGAGGCAGAGAGGTCAGTCTGACTGGATCGTATCGTTGACCGTCACCCACCAGGATACTAAGAGAGTCTACTAAGATGAGAGGAGAGGTAGGAGGGAGGACGCTGGGAGTCTCAGACGCTGGAAGCTTCAGACACTGGAAGTCTCAAACGCTTGGTAGATGAAACGTATATATAAACATGGAGAGAGACAAAGACAATGGGAGAGGTCATATGGACAGATACGTAGTGAAGAATATAAACAGAAAGATATACAGAATGATAGATAAAGAAACCAGACTGAACCAGGATAAGTAAGGTTGTGAGAGAGATTGCACCTTATGTGGTCATAAACAACATAATCCACCACGAAGTTAATTCTCGTTGCAGCATTTTCTGTGCAATTTTCTGCAGCAGAAATTTTACAGCCCAGTCAGAGCCAAGCACAGTCCTCTTTAACGCTACTGAAACAGCGTCGTTAATTTTTCCCGTTCCTTTGCCTTTTATAATGTTAATTTTTAATTGCCTCATATAAAGTTCTCGCAGTTAGGAGACAGAAGCAGCTCTGAATAAATTCCATTGTCGTAAGGGTTCTCATCAGCATCCTAGAATTATTCAAATGTTAAAACACAGGAAAGTAACGACTGAACTTCATGAATTGAAGCATCTATATATCATTATTCATTATCATTATCATTATCATTATTATTATTATTATTATTATTATTATTATTATTATTATATATGCATATATATATGGAGCCATTTAGGAGGTGCTGATCACTACGTCATCAGCTCGCACGTCACTACCATCAAGTTGACACTGGCCACAGGCGACGGGACGTCAAAACTGATGAATTTTGTCTTGTAAAATGATATGTATATCATAGAAAATGAAAAATGCAGTGTTGAATTTTCTGCCTCCAGAGATCCAGAGAAAAAAGGCAGGAGACGGGGGCGGCAGCATGTTGCTTGCTTGTTCGCTGAGGACAGTGTAAAAATCCCGGGATGGGGGATGGAAAACAGACTAAGAAACACAATGGAAAAATATTGTTTTCCTCTGATTTCAAGTTTTGATAAACAAATCTTGAAATGGTGGTGAGAAAATACTGATGTTCTTGTTTCTCCTTTCCAAAAAGTCTGGAATTTTGTGAAATGTTTTACATAATCCTGTTTCTCTTTTGGAAATGTTTGGCAAAAGAGAAATGATGAAACAAATCTCATTACTTGCAGTTAACTTGAAAAGGCAGAGTTACACACACACACACACACACACACACACACACACACACACACACACACACAAACACACACACACACACACACACACACACACACACACACACACACACACACACGTGAATATAAAAATATCATGAGCAAAAACAACAAAAGACAGTGATGTGCATCAAACTTTTGTTCAATCTTTTGGAAAAAATCTAATACCTTAGACGACATACCAGGAGATGAGCCCCCCACCCCCCAAACAAGGCTCTGGGGAGACTAAAACGTGCCAGACTCCCCCAAGACTCACCAGAAATCGAAAACCAATTCCATTTGGCTCTCGCGACTCATTCCTGCCTCACTCTTGTTAGACACCATTAGAGAAATACGCTGACGGACGTGATTCTTCTAGCCTCGGCCTCTGTGGGATGACCCGTATAGATTTTCCGATCAAAAGATTCCATGATTTTGGAGGCAGATGCGTCGCCTCCCTTTGCACAAAAATATTGTCTATATGTGTAACACCTACACACACACACACACACACACACACACACACACACACACACATACAGCATAAATAAGAGAGTTGTCTAGATCTGTTCGTCATTTCAAATTGTATCATAAAGGTTGAAACATCGCCTAGTATGTATATCACTTAGATTTGCAAGCTAACTAGATGTAAACAGTATATGTATTTTCTAAGTATTTACGTAAGCAGGATAAGAATATTGGCCCAATGTCTATATAACATAATACCTATTATCTACTTGCAATAACCCATTAGTATTATACGAGGAGGGAGTTTTACTCTGAGACTTCTCTATGCCGTCCACATGTATTGTATCCCCATCAAGTCTGTTCCATTCATCCGCCAATCTTATAATGTAAAATTTCTTTATTCTAAGAAGTCTTTTGCTTAATTATGTGTCATGTCCTCTGGTTGTTGTATTCTCACATCTTTCGAATAACTGTTCACATTGTACGTCACCGTTCTAGTTTAGAAACTTATTGTTGTGATCAGGTCACCCTCCACTCTTCTCTTTTCCATTCTGGGCACAACTTGGGTCCCTAACGTTGCCCTGTAGCTCAGCTACCTTAATGCTGGTACCGTCTTTGTTGCTTTCTCCTTAACCTTCTCTACAAGCTCCTTGTGCTTCTTCACGGGCAGCGATCAGACTTGAGAAGCATAATCTGCTTTGGCATTATGTAGGGTTTGAACAACTTGCTGAATATTTCCATACTTAAGAACTTAAATGCAGTTCTTGAATTTGCCAGTAGACAGTGGGACTCTGACGACGGGTTTTGATACGATGCTGACTCCCATGTCTATTTTTCACGGAGATTCCAGCAGCTGATTTCCTGTAATATCATCACATCGAGGCCGTCATTCACAGTGACTTATCCACATTATAATTACTCGTGTTTAACTTCATCATCGTTTTGTAAACCTATGTCCATCTGTAAGCTGATGTAATTCCCACACTCTTCATTTCCCTTATGACTTTTGCTTCATCTGTAAACACATTCAGGAAAAAGTCTGTGTGTGTGTGTGTGTGTGTGTGTGTGTGTGTGAATCGGGGAGTTCGCAGCCTCATAAAGTGCACCGGGGTATATTCCTCTGAGGCTGACAGCTGCTCAGTAAACATGAAGATTCGTTCACTCATTCGAAAACAAAAAAGTGAATATTCCATTTCTTTTAGCAGGTCTTGAAACTTTCTGAAATGGTTCCAAGGTAACAAACAATAAGCAGGGAGATAACAGAGGAAGCAGGAAGGTATAGAGATAAGCAGGTAAATATATGGAAGCAGAAAGAAAGCAGCGAAGCAGACCGAGGTTGGATGTTAGACGTATCCAGAAATCTAATAAAACTTTAATACTTAGCAGAGCTTGCTAGTGTTACTGGCGTCTCACAGGTGCAATGTTGGAACGGAGCGCCTCCTGTCTCATCGTCGACGAGGGACTGCAAAGTCGTCTGTTGCTTTCTACCTCAGTGTAATTAGTCTGTGTGCCACAGCGGATCCCTCACTGTGTCATGGCAATATCCCATCCCCGTGAAGTGATGATGATAATGTAATTCTGTGGTTGTCGTTGGTGTCACCTCCTGGTCTCTGGCAAGGCGACGCCGCAGGACTTACTGGAAGTGTCCATCAGTGTCTGTGTTGGTTCAGGGGACGAGGATTTAATGAGGGGATGAAAGGAGGGGGTGGGGAGATGGGATGAAGGGGGGAGTAGATGGGGATTACAGAGAGAGCAAGTAGTGCATCATCACCTCCGAAGCCCAGGTGGGGAGTGGCTTAGGAGGAGGTAGGGAGCCTGCCTAGTATGCAGTCAGTGGAGGGTCAGGACTGAAGGGAGGCTAGGGAATGAAGGGATGGCAGGCAGACTAGTGGGGGCTGGGAGTGGAGGGAGGGCAAGCATCAAGGGAGGATAAAAGAACGGTGGTGGGGGTGTAATGTGTGTGGCTCTAGGGCCAGGTACAATGAATCAGGCCGCTATCGTGGTACTGTACCCGACCGTACAATATGGTACTCGTCCGTGTATCATGGTGTACTATTGCACCCATTCTTACATTATGGCACCAAACCATATATCATGGTACGTCAGCTTGGATCTAATTTGGATCATATTGAGTAGTATGATTTCGGCTATCTTCACCATAACCCCATTCTCATCAAACTTCTTCATGAATCTACATCACTAATGCACCCTCATCTTCATTAGACCCTCGACACCACTTGCCTCTGACCTTATCCCTACAAGTCAGGTCGAAAGTCATCTCCACTATACCTTTGCATCCTTATCTTCATTACTTCTTCATTACATGCTTGACAGCGCTCACCCACACAGGTTCACTACCTAGCCACTGACCTACTCAAACACACTTAAAACCCTACAACACACCACTTCCCTATAACACCCTACGTCAGTCCTCTCCAACACTACCCAACACTCCTTATAATCCTCCAAAGCCCACGAGATCCACTTCATCATTCTCCCCTCACTGACTTAACGCCACACCAGCATTATGTAAAAGCCTTCGTGGCCCCTTGAAATCCTCAAACTATCTTCAGCACCCTCCAAAACACTCCAGCAGCCTTAGTTACCCCTCCAAGATACAAAAAACAACTTCCAGCACCCTCCAAATTCTAGCACAGTCCAGTATCACTAGCATCCTCCAAATCTCTGGTGTCCTCTCTCAAATCTATTGTATTTATACAATCCTTTAGCACCTTTCTCTTCTCCGATAATCCTACAGCATCCTTAAACTACGATCTTCTGGCATCCTACAGCACTCCTCCAACACTCCAGCCTCCCGCACTCTTCAACTCTCCTCCAACGGTCTTCCAGCATCTTCAACACTCCTTCGACAATTTTCCTCCAACCTTCAGCTTTCCTCCAACGATCACCTAGCACCCCTTCCACTCTTCTCCAACATTCCTTCAACACTCCTCCAACAGGAGGTGTGACTGCCAAAATTATCTCCTATTTTTGCTGACGCTTGTTGTGGACGGAAAAGTCGATCACCGAAAAAGATAATTACCCCGGCCGTAGCTCCCCTTGGGAGATGAGGGGAGAGGGGAAGTTAGAGTGAGGGGATGTATGTAGATGTGAGAGGGAGACAGGAAAGAGTAAGAAGTTGGATAAGCGAGGGAAGCAAGGGAGAGAGAGAGAGAGAGAGAGAGAGAGAGAGAGAGAGAGAGAGAGAGGGGGGGGGGGGGGGATGAAGAAGAAGAGGAAGAAGATTTGAGGAGTAACCTCAATATTTTGAATAGGCGGAATAACTTCAATAATTTGAAGGCTTTAGAGGGGGCAGATTTGAAGGGTCTGGAGAATTGACTTCAACATTTTGAAGGCTCAAGAGCGCGTAACATCAGTATTTTGAAATCTTTACAGAAAGTAACTTCTATATTCCACGTAACAAGAACCGATAAGGTATGTTTTACACCATAGAAAACGAGTCAGAATCAATCCCGAAAATGCAAAAAAATGGCAAACACAAATGAAATAAGATCGAGACAAATGCAGTCCAGTAAATACGATTCAGGTAAATCATGATTTAAGAATAGTAGAATTGAAGAAAAATTCATGGCAAATGTGATTCAAGACAAATTAAGTTCACGATGAAATGAACAACACAAATAGAATTCATTGCCGCTGCAATTTAAGAAAAATATTCCAGACAAATTCAGCTGAAAAGAATAGATTTAAAAGATTGGTCGAGGGTTAGCAGCAGTGAGCTCCAGGGTAGGTGGTAGCTGGCAGGTGATGAGACAATCCTGTATTGCGTATACGTTGCAGGTGAAGCAACAATGTATAACAGTATAGTTATATACAGAAGTCCCACTCTGTCATAATCAAAGGTCAGAGATGACTCATGTGATGGAAGTATTGCTTGTATCGTGTTCTCTATTGTTTGTGACTACCAGAACAACTGCAGGAAGTATAATTTGTATTCTTCTCATTATTGCTATCTAGCAATAGCTGAATCGAGTATTGGACTGGATATATAGTTTGTATCCCATGTTATATCACCTCTGAATGTTAAGTGAATAATGAGAATGACGAGAGATTCAAAATTCAGCTTCGGCTCTACTCTTTGATGACTACAAGTGAAAAATAATAGTAGATAAGTAGATTTTGATCACCTTTACTTCATTACATTTATATTTCATACCAGTCTTTTTCGTACCCTTTTACCAAAGCCTCTAGGCCTTACTTACACATGTATGGCAACTAAAAAATATTTTTCAAAAAATGACCTTTGAACTACGAAGCCATCAAACATTTAGTTCCTTCTATATATTTGATCTTTTCCTTTGAATTCTTATGTGTCTAGGATCAATATCCCAGGTCAACTTAGGTCAGGTTTCGACAAGCCACACCCGAAGCCAAACAGAAAACGGAGAGGTCGGCAACTGAAGTGATCCGCTTTAATAAGCAAACTGACACCGTCCGTCCCCGGTGCTGGGTCAAGAGAGGCGTCTGCCACGCTCTGTAGGTCTGGGTAAGTGAGGACAATCTGCCATGAACCTAGGTCAGTTAAAGGTGCCTCTCCTGGAAGTTGGGTCACGTATGGCGACGGGACTTGCAAAATTCAGGACAAAAAGGGGTCGTCCCTGTCCCCATGTTTGGTCAAATGAGATCATTTAGACTTGATGATGATATAGTGCGAACATTTACCGTAGCGAGTGATCAAATGAACCACATCGATCATTGAAATTTATTAAAATGATGACCTGGATATCCCTCTCCCTCCTGGACCTGGTCTGCCCCTGCGGCGGGCGGGTGGGTTGGGCTCGTCTGTGGCTGTAACAAAATCGTCAGATGGAGGGAAACTAATGTGGACTTTCCCCTTTGTCAATACTTGCTATTTATCATCTTATGGATGACCCTAACACGGAGCCGGCTGCCTGGGTCTCCGGAATGTTTTTCTTGATGAATAAGTCCAGTGTTGTGATATATTGATGCTCACCAAATGACTTTGACGACAAAGATACCCTGACATAAGAAACATGATCTTGCATAATACAACCAGCGGCGCTCAGAATATTAGCATTCAGGTACAGATATTGGGAAAAATATCGTTTATATAACCCATGAGCAAGAAACGAAACATTATTACAAACTCATTCTAAAAATATTAGGAATACGAACAAGTTTCAAAATAACTAGAGGAGGTTACGAAATCCTAACTCTGACGACCAATTTTTTCAGTAAATCTATTTAGCTTTACTTAGGTTAACCTGATATAACTTACTCTAAACAAACCTTTACCTAAATCAACTTGACCTAGATTGAATTATCCAAGACAGTGAAGTTCCGCAATTGCAAAGTTCATCTCTGAACTGTGGTTTTCGGAAACTTAACCTAACCTAATCTAACATACCCTAACTAGACCAAGCTACTTTAACCTAAGCCTACCTAACCTACACAAACCTTAGCTAACCTACTCTAAACTGACGAGAATAATGAAGTTTCAGTATCTTCACTCTTCCATTTCTCTAAATATTTCTCAACCGCCAATTTCACAGCCAGGAGAGATGTCATTTAAATAAACCAGAAATGCTGGGGTTTAAACGCTTCAAAGCGTTTAGGGTTTGAATGCCTTGTGACAGGACTGTCCAATAACTGACCACACAGAGTCCACAATTTATATTCATTTTTGATGAATAATGCTAAAGGATAAATAATGAAGAATATTAAAACATGAGAATGAAATATTTCAAATATCGTCCAAACAAACCAATCCTATACCACTTTATGGTGATAGATTTAAACACAATCAAAAACTACTTTTATATTTAATATCTACCTATTTATCACTATCATTAATTTTTTGAAACAAAAACTTTATCACAGGCCGTTAGTTACACGACCCCGCTGCCCTTCAACACACAGCTAACATGGCTCAACACAGCTCGAGACCGGGAATTTCTCACGCGCAGATGTACAAATGCTTCATGCGCGCCTGTGTTTACGTTTCTTGGGCGTCGGTGTAAATGTCAGGAAGTGCTGGGCTGTAAATGACCCAGATTGCGTGGTGTTTACACGTCTGGGTCGCTGGGGTTTGAATATGTCAGATGTGTCGGCCTTGTTGCTGCAGTGCTGCGTTAACTGGTCTTACATGTGAACCCAATGAGCACATATAGATGACAAAATCTATAAGTTATATTGGTAGATGATTAACCAAAGTCTATATGATGATTCAGACTACGACGTCCAAAATCTATGTGGTAATCCAATGGCTATATAGTAGCTATATCGTGAGTCATTTTTCATATGATAAACTGAAAGCTATATCATATGTATATTATATGGTCCACTATACTGGCTATGGTCACCTCCTATATACATAAGATCAGTTTCTCTTGGATCCTTTCATTAGCAATCCGATTGAGCACAACAGAACTACCATTGAGCACGACAGTAAGACCATTTGGTCTGGTGACCTGGCCTTTTACCGTGAGGATCAGGTCATAGGCCAGGCCACCATACTCAGGGGTCGTACCGTCGTGTTCAAGAGTCGTACTGTCGTATTCAATGCTCGTGTCGCCGTGCGTTAATTCCTCCATGGTAACATAATCATTAAATTTCATTATTCTTTTCCACAGTCGATTCATATCAGTTCATGTGGCGCCCCGCACGCATACTGTCCCCGAGCGACGGGCCTGATCCACGGATATCTCCACTTATTTCCCATTTGATATGCAAATTAGACGTATCGGGCGATAATGAATGACGAGGGGCGAATAAATATGGTTTGTTTATCTCTTTGATGCTTCAAATTGAATAACTATCAATCCTGATAATAACGCCCGGGTCCTGTTTCGAGAAATTGAATTATCAGTTCGTCGAGTGAACCATTTTTGTAAAACATGGTCAGCTGATTGTTGGGTGATGACAGGGGGCTGGAAACTAGGGAGGGAGAGAGAGAGAGAGAGAGAGAGAGAGAGAGAGAGAGAGAGAGAGAGAGAGAGAGAGAGAGAGAGAGAGAGCACGGTCAATCACAAACCTTCATCTTAGCTGTCCATGATGCACCACACGAACATGGCAAAGACAGGCAGCGGGTGGCCCATTGATCTTTCATCGCACCTTAGAGACAAACGCACCAGTGTAATGCACTTGTGCATTATACAATAGGTAACAAGTCGCACCCATGTACCCAGAAAGTCTTTGATCATATTACAACTAATGGAAAACAAATCTATTAAGTCTACGTCTGAGATTGTGTGATCATCAGGCGTCTTATAATTATAAGATCCAACACCAGTATGCGCTCTGGCTTATGACGTATCCCACCATCAAGGAACGGTTCTAGGTGACACAACAGACGTATTTTCTCCTCTTATGGGAAACAGACTAACCATTTCAGCGTGGCAGCCACCTCCTGCTGTTCGTAAATCAAGGAGCCTCAGGCCTGTCACTTGTCCTGGGGACCTCATCAGACAGACGTACGACTGTGATCATCTCATCAGTTCTCAGATCAAGGATCGTCTTTTGTTTCTTTCGTGTTAAACCAGACTTTCTCTGGTGTCTGACATCGAAGTCCTGTGGCAGCTTAATCTGTATTTTTCTTTTTTTTTTCATCATTACTGATTTTTTCTCACCTTTTTTCACCAGGTCCATTTTCTTCAAGAAACATGCTTTCGAAACAATTAGATATTGTCTGAATTAGTGTTTTAGATGAGAAATGTGTTAGAACATCACCAAAAAGAGAGAGATAGAGAGGGACCTTGGGTCCAGAGGGGTGCCTATGTGTGTTCCACAAACTAATTTGGACAAAACCATTGTAGAATATTGCATTTCAAACGTGTATGGAATATGTCAACGAATTCTGATTCCTCATATTACATAGTTTCCATGAATACTTTATTGTCACCTGATAACGAAAACAAAAGTAATGAAATTTGCAGGAAATTTGATATGTATGTCTGTAGATGTTGTAAATTTAGAAAGACGAGATCCATATATTTCCCCCAGCGAATAACAGTCTTGTCAGTAAGAGCCTCAGAGGACTTCAATTCCATTGGTTTTACCCGTGTTCTGACACGGAAAAACTTGTCGCTTGCCAGTAAACCGGTTATAACAAGATTGCGAGCAGCGAGAGCGAGGACTTAAAGCCCCGTGTGTATAATGATGGTCAGTTCTCTTCCGTTCAGCAAAAGTCAATCCCTCGATATTCTCCCTAAGGTGTTCCACTTTACGATGCTCGGAATACTTAATGGTTTACGACAGTTTTCTTTTACGCAGGTACGAGCTGATTTTGCCATCAATATCTGTTGCTTCTTCTTGCTATTGCCAATCAGTTTAGTTGCCATTAGGGTCGATTCAGACAATTCTTTTTTACACTCGCGGTTGTCTCACTGGTTAGAACATGGTCAAAGCCAAACCAATATGTGTTCTTAGTTGACTGCTCTTTATAGTGTAAACTAGAGCCCAGTGACCCTAGCGCTAGTTGTTAACGAGGCTGGTCGTCCCTGATACTTAGCTACTGACGTGGCTAATCATTCAAGTGGAGGTATTGGTAGCTTCTACCTAACTACGCTTGAAACTATTACTTCAGTTATATACCAGTCGTTTGTTCACTATTGAAGCAACTTTAGGGTATTGAAAGAAATCTATCTCAGTGATCGAGAATTATTATTAAACATCGAAACGGACACATCAGTAAAATATACACAAACAAAAACGTACAGGGAATGAAAGGATATACACTTGAAATTCATATACGAAAGAGAACGAAGCCAACCATTGTCGACTTTAAATCTATCATATGCTAATATGTTCTGATGTTTAGTCTGTTAATATATCATCATATATTTCCCCATCCTTGCAATCCATTCCAGAAATATTCAGCGTCTGGCAGCGGGAAGTATAAAAACTATCCCAGAGCGGGCTGCTGCCGGCACACCACAGACCCCAGCCGCTAAAGGGCTTTTCCTGTCGGCGTCCAGAGGAGGGGAGAGGACCTGACAGGTGGCCAGCCGACCTGCGGAGGACCTGGACGATGACCTGGACCCAGTGACCCTCTCACTTTGATGGAACTAACACACGGCAGTTGAACTCTCCCTCAAACGCTAGCTCTACCTCCTACCATCAGCTTTACCCTCTGCCACCGGTCCTATTTCCGGCCAACAACCCTGACTTTCCTCCCACCAGCCCTATCTCTCTCTCTCTCTCTCTCTCTCTCTCTCTCTCTCTCTCTCTCTCTCTCTCTCTCTCTCTCTCTCTCTCTCTCTCTCTCTCTCTCTCTCTCTCTCTTACCTCCAACAGGTGCTCTCCTGCCACCTTTTCTCTCTTCTATAAACAGCCTTCCCTCCTGCCACCAGCCCCCTCTCTCTTGCCACCACTCCTCTGGAGGCAGGAATCATTGCAATATTAAGCAACAAGAACATTACAATCATTTGTAGTTATATCATCTAAGTGTTCTTGGTATACCCTGTCAGCATGATGGCTCTCTGTTCCATCTACATATCATTACAGTCTACTGAACATTTTTGATTTATCAGAGTTTTTGATTTTCCTCTCTCATACTGATCCCTCACACCACACTTCCTCTCCAGCCAGTCTGTATCCGTAACTGTTGATGGATCAGCTTCTCCTTTTCTCCACACTTCCATAACAGACTCGATTCCAAAGCAGTCCAACCTATCACCTCCTCCACCCTGCTCTAAACACATTACCCACATCCTCCTTGCCACAATACTGGTTGTCTCTCCTTCTATATGTATTACTCTGGTTTCTGTTCCCAGCACTAGCTGCCTGTTTGTCCCCCACACTTTGAAGAACATGTAAATAATACTCGGCTAGCAACTGCATCACATGATTATTGTGTAGCTGTTGACAACTCAAGGGTGTGACGTTGTGATATCTGCTATCTCCCTACACCTCTAAGCTCTGGAACTCTTTACGTTGTAATTTTTTTCTAACAGCTGAAACCTGATACTTTATAAAAGCAAGGTTTTCGCTTCCTCCATAATTTTGACAGTGTTCTTTATCTTTTTCTCTTATCTTCTCATTTCTTTGTCTTTCTAACGTTTTCATATTTCAGTTAAGCAAGACCTTGGCGAGGATTTATATCCATGACTGAAGCATTCTACATAAAAAAGAAAATTAGATAAGATATTCCTTTTACAAGTGTGTCCTAATTAGTTATATACTCCAACTACAAGAAAATGAGTTTTGAATTATAATTCTTATTTATGAATAACTGAATCTCAATTTTCAGAAGCCTCTCGATCATGTCTGGATCTAGCTTCAGTTCAGCTATGAGTCTCATATCATCTGTCCCAACCCGACGTCTGCCACAAGACTCTGAGGGAAATAAATGAAGACACAGCCACACTCAAGCCAGACCCTAGACCAGTGGAGGCTTCGCTGAGAAATATAAAAATAAAACCTTAAGAAGACGAAGATATTCTGCAAATTTTTTCAGATCAGTTTGTTACACAAGGGAAATGTTATGGTCTGCGCTGAGGGCAGCCCATAATGATGCTTCAGGATGTATAATACAAGATCTTTTCAAGCCACTGGACACTAAACAAAGACTACCGTTCAGCTCATTACAAGAATGTGTGTTTCATTATTACATGAATAGCTAACCGAGTGCAAGGGCGCATTACATTATCATCGCCGTGGTCCAGAGAAGGGAAGGTAAAAGTGAAAGATGAGAGAGAGTAAAAGTAAGGAAATGAGGAACACTCATGGAGGGGAAAGGAACAAACGATATAAAGATGGCAAAACGTAATGGATAACAACGGAAAAGAAGAAAGAAAGAAACAGAGTCGGAAAGAGGAAAAGGGTTCAGAAGAAGAGGGAAGCGAGAGACGGAAGAGGAAGTTGTTGAGGGAAACTTGGTGGAAGGGAAGAACACTAAAGACAGATGCCAGACGTTAGGGACAAAGGAAGAAAGAGGGAGGAGGATCGACGGAGAGAGGGAGTAGAGGAAAAGAAAGGAAGGAAGGTGGGAGGAAAGTGGGAGGAAAGTAGGGAGCAGATGAGAGTTGTTGGCAAGGACAGATAACGGAAGACATGGGGACCTGTCATGAGGTCATCTGTCATGAGGTCATCTGTCATTATGTCATCTTTCATGAGGTCATCTGTCATGAGGTCATCTGTCATTATGTCATCTGTCATGAGGTCATCTGTCATGAGGTCACATGTCATTATGTCATCTGTTATGAGGTCATCTCTCATGAGGTCATCTGTCATTATGTCATCTGTCATGAGGTCATCTGTCATGAGGTCATCTCTCATGAGGTCATCTGTCATTATGTCATCTTTCATGAGGTCATCTGTCATGAGGTCATGTGTTGGAGGGCAGTAAAGGATCCTACGTTCCTTATCCACATAGATGGAAGCAAGACAACAGTAAACCAGACGGTTCCTCTCCACCTATCACCACTCCCTCCGGTATACTAGCTAGTAGGAAATGGCTGTGAAGGAGCACCGCCTGGTACGGAAAAATTATAAATGAAAATTCATAGGAAAAAAATAAGTGGAAAATACATTCTGATCTAATTTCAGCTGCTGGATGCTGTGCGGAGGAAGTTTCTAACACTGCAATCTGTATAGAAAAGAGAAGTTGGAGTACGTACATATCATACTGTTGATTTTGATCAGACTTATTCATTGATCATATATCTGAAGTATTCATCTAGCTGTAATCAATAATCAGCAGAATGAAATCATTCGTCTGGCAATGTTTTATAACCAATACAATACAATTGTTTGTTTGGCTGTGATTCATATGTGTTGAAAATCTTCCTTCTCGACAACATCTGGTAGTGGTAGTGCCAGAGTTCTCCAGGTCTACTGATAAAGAGAGAAACTGTCTTCATGCGTGTGTGTTACGAACGTCTGATGGTGGTCAAGACCCTGAGAACCATCCATCCTGCCTCGACCAGGGCGCGACCGTGCCGTGCAGGTTCAGCCGCGGAGAATCAAGGAACTGGTGCACTGAAGAGGGTTTTCACTGCCTTAGATAAGGATGATCCAGAAGCGAGCAAAGACGTGTTTTAGTTGCCTGATGTCAAGTGTTATGTTTGAGGTGGAGGGATAATGTTTGTGGATAGATGCCAGCAACCCACGTATTGATGAAGGCAAAATACAGCAATCTGGACGTGGAAGGGAACATGACAAACATTGCAGCGTTGGCTCACTGAGTCGCTATCCTTTTTGAATTATTTTACGCATTTTCTTTACATCTGATTAGTATTATTATTCACGAGTCATCCAGCTTGCCGGTGATTCTATTTTCTTTTAATCGTATATTTTCTCTTTCTTTGGTGTGAATATCATTTCCCTGAAGGAGACGTATTATAACTGTAGAGTTATACAATACTTTTACAACTGCGTCTACCTCTGAAAGGTTGATCCAGTTTACAGTACTATAGCCCGATGTATTTCAGGGAGGGAAATATCAGGGGTGAAAAGGAGGAGTGGAGGGAGAAGGGAGGCTTAAATGGAGGGAATGATAAAGGGATAAAAAAAGAGAGTCAAGCGTCTTCCTCTCTGGACATGACACCTCGTCTCTAGAGGTTGCCAGCCGCACACCCGAAGCTTTTAGTGTGTAACGAGTGGCGAGGAGGAGGGAGGGTGTGTGTCTGGTGGTGTAGGGAAGGAGAATATCAAACTAAGTGACGTGTATAGAGCTAGAGAGGCAGGAGATAAAGACGTCATGTTGTTAATGGGTCTGAGGGGGATGTTGGACGTGTGAAGGAAGGGATACATCGTGGTAGATGGATAAGGGAAACGAGAAGGGTAGAGGTGTGTACCAAGCGATCGTTAGGTGAGAGTCACACAGTCCTGCGTCTAGGTGAATGTTGTTCATGTTTGTAGAGTCATCACATCCCTGTCTGTCACAGGCCCTTGTCTGACGACGGCCCACTAGTAGAAGAACCGTACGGATAACATCAGAGCAGCATCACAGCTCCATCTTAGTGGCTGCAGCTGCCGTTCCTTCCATAGTATCCAGGTGGACGAGGGAGGTGGTGCCAGGGGTTGCCAGCACCTCTCCCGACGTGAGTCGTGACCCTGAACGTCCCAGAAACAGAAGCTGAGTAAAAATAGACGTTTGGGGGAAAACACTCGGCCATCAAGCGAGGGCGCCGTAAAATTATCTAAAGGTTCTCGCTGGGATTCCAATATACCATTAACTTGTAAATGCAATTAGGTGATTGATGAAATGGCCCTCTGATGAAGTAGCGAGGCGCGGTGAGGGCGTGGAGAGGGAGGAACGAGAGTGGGAAATGTGTGGATAAAAATGCGGTTGAAAAATGTGTTTTGAGGAGACAGATGTAAACTGTGCAGGCAGAGTAAATATTTTGATAGGATTAGAGTGAGTCGGGTGAGTGGGTACAGTTTTAAGTAGAGTAACTGTATACAAATGAGGCTGTGTAGTGAGTCTGTATATCACAAGAGTTTCTGTGAATGTGTTTGTAGATAACATGAAGAATGAAATGCAGGATAGTTGGCCCACATCCAATCCAAGTGTTCAGCCTCCCCTCTGGAACTTATCGATAAATGGCTACCTGGCTTAGGATGGGCTGTTTGTGTGTGTGTGTGTGTGTGTGTGTGTGTGTGTGTGTGTGTGTGTGTGTGTGTGTGTGTGTGTGTGTGTGTGTGTGTGCAGATAAGAGTCAAGACATGGTACAGAAATACAAGGCTAAGAGATGAGACAGCACGAGTGTAAAACTCTCCTCCCGTGGCACACACACACACACACACACACACACACACACACACACACACACACACACACACACACACAACCGGCTCAGACTCGTGCCTCCAGTTCCCCGGGTTTTATTTCCAGTACATAGAATAAACTTCCTGGGAAAAAGATATCTATTTCTCAATGTCATTTTATTATTTAAAGATGCTCCACTAATCCTTTAGATATAGGCTATCAACTTTTACAGCAAATTAAGAGTAAAAGTTCTGTATATTCAGCTGTGAGAAAACTTACAAAAAATGTTGAAAGCTCTTCTGTCAGACATACTGAACCCAAAGAACAAAGAACAGATTAAGAACTTTTTTCGATACATCTGTACCACAGTGAATATCACTAGATTTTATCAACATGTAGAGATTAGAATATTACACAGAAAACCTTTCCTCTCCTGTTGATAATATGTTCACCCATGGAGAAAAGAGAACAGAAGAACAGGTGAGTAGAACTCTTTACACCATTCATTTTGGGGATGATGTTCGTCCGCGGAGAACAGAGAACAGAAGAACAGGAAGACAGATCTCCATTAAGTTTACATGATGTTTGAAATGACGGAAATCATATAGATGAAATACCTTAACAAAACATGATTAATTTCAACAGTGTCTCTGACTACAGCTAAGCGTGAGGTAAGCTAAGCTAATAGAGCCCCATCTTGCAGCCTGCAGCTGAGTATAAGCTTAGTGTGAGGAAGGTTTGGCTTAACTGAGTGGTAACCAGTGAACACTGAGACCAGCTTCTCCCAGCATGAACGTGGTCTTATGATGTATTACAGAAGACGATGGTCAGCGGGTCATGCCGCTGCTGCCGGCCGGGGTAGAGGTCTTTAGGTCACGTACTGTTTGCGTCTGTCACGACACGTCCTGTCCTCAGGTCCTCCCTCGTGCGTCCCTCGTACATCATGACAATACTACACAAAAAATTCCTCATTCAACTTCCAATCGCATGATGATAAACCATTAACAACAGGGCAATACAACAGTGTCTGTTGTGTGGGGATGAGGACAATATGTGTCAGTTGTGTCTACTCACTACCAGACAACTGCTCTTCAACGTGATATTTTCAGTAAAGCGTCATTATAGTAATGTTGCATTGTCCGGCCTCGCTAATCCTACATAATGACGAGGGATTAGCTAGCTTCATCAGCTGATCATCACTTGATTGGTTCTGGTGACACAGACGCGTCTGACACAGTTAGAAAACATTTAACATTGGTTCAGGAAGGTTGTCTCCCCTCGTAGATATATGTGGTCATTTTCCAAGGTTCATGTCTTGCCAGGGCTGCTGAAGCTCCTGTGCTTCTTCATAAGGGAATCTGAAACGTTAGCTGTACCCAGATATGTGTAGTTTTCATCTTTCAACACGTTCAGGGTTTATTGCTTCACATTTCTCTACACACTACATTTTTCCTTAAGCAGCTTGAGAGTGAGTGGAGTTACAGGCCTTTCACTTCTACTTACCTAACTACTGCAGGTGTTGCAGGTGTTGCCATGTTAGGATCCCGGTTGTTGAAATTTGTATGACAAAAGGAAAAAACGACTTCATTCGCACACATCATCTTTAGCTGTCATGTATAATGCATGGAAACCCAAACCCACCATCCACAGTCAAGCCCAACAGGTTACTCTCTCTCTCTCTCTCTCTCTCTCTCTCTCTCTCTCTCTCTCTCTCTCTCTCTCTCTCTCTCTCTCTCTCTCTCTCTCTCTCTCTCTCTCTCTCTCTCTCTCTCTCTCTCTCTCTCTCTCTCTCCTGTCGCTCGTGAGTGTTGGCCTTTCCAGTGACAGGTTGGTCTCTTAACGCCGACAGATCCACTGAGACCCCTCCGTCATCTGACGTTCTGTAAAGCTAACACCTGAGACGAAAATACATTTCTTGGATCAAATCCCGTCGATGTGTGGAATATGTCCTCCTACAGCTGCATCATCACCATGTGGGAAGCTCCTGGAAGAAGTTCAGTAATAAAACACTGAGATTAAACTGTTATCTTGAAGCAGTACTTGATGTATGTTACTGCTTCCTGACGAAATATGATCTACACAAAGAATGTATGATAAGACTACTACAGTCTGCAAGGATGTATGAAGGTGGTCCTAACTGTCCGTGCTTGGAGTTATTAAGTTGTTGATCCACGGGTTATGGATACTGGTGTGATGTATACGTTATTGATTCACAAGTTATAATGAACGTGTCCTCGATCGGTCATGATAAGGCAATCTCCCTTCAATTAATGGTTCCTGAAGTCTTACATATGGTTAAAGCAAAACCGACTGTTCACCAGGTGGTAGTTCTGAAAAAATAATGAAAAAGAATACATTTTTGGGAGAGATCTGATGATTGGATCAATTTAAACCAATCAGGCCGACCCAGTCCCATGTGAACAGCTTCCCTGGACAAAGCACCGACCACCTCAGCCTGCATATAAACTAGTCATCAATCAACGATTCTCTCAACTGTTTCATCGGCTGGAACTCGAGGCCAAGAATAATGGATCTTCCATCGACGTACTTTCTCTCCATCTTGTCTTGTTTGTCTATGACAATCTAATTCTATGTAAACGTATGTGTTACAGCAAAACATTAAAAACCCACATATTTTTGTTTTTGACATACGAACGTGTGTACACGCTCACGTGCACATGACATACACATGTGCACGGCCAGAGTGAGAGACGAAACAATTTATAAAGGTTTAAAAGATTATTTGATGGAACATAAAGTTCCAATGATGGGGCTCCTCGAGCTTGAAAATCTCTTCCTGTACTGTGTAAATAAGTAAATACAGAGAGAGAGAGAGAGAGAGAGAGAGAGAGAGAGAGAGAGAGAGAGAGAGAGAGAGAGAGAGAGAGAGAGAGAGAGAGAAGAGTGAGGAGTGACTTGGACACAATCTCCAACTTTTCTAAAACAGATCGATGATCTGGACTGTGAAAAGTTCTTCCAGTAATGTAGACATAGAACAACTAAAGAACGTAACATCAAGTTAAGCAAGAAACTTAAAAAAAGTATTCTTATGGTACAAGAGTGGCAGATGAATGAAACAGGAAAACTAAGGACTTTTCTTGATTCGATGGCCCGAGAGCCGAGGTCATTAAAAGCACATTTCCCCCAAGGTCACAGCGCCTCCGAGGCAAGTGACACAAAGAGTCACTGTGGCTCTGGGGATTTATGTTTTTCCTCGTTTTTGTTGCTCCCTGAAGTTTGCAGCAACACCTCAACTCTCTGAAGTCACTTGTAAATATACAATGACCTCAGCAGCGTCCAGCCCTCCTCCAGGTATGTGATATTACACCGTCAGGACGCATGATACATCTATCACACCAGAGGAGCCGAGCCTCTCCTTCCACAGGACAACTGACAGATGCAAAGCTCCTTGAAATGGTGCTTATCACACTGTTCCTGACGCAACGACCAACATAACTATTACAACTCAATACATGTCGACCGTACTGGTCAGCCAGTTCCCCACCACAGACATGCTAGTATTCAGGTTAGATGAGGTCGGCTAGACAACGAGATACACCAGCACACAGAACATGTATTTCAAAACGGAAGCCAAGGAAAGAGTTTGCTACAGCAAGTTAAAAGCTTTCCTTGTCCGGGGTCCTTATAACCTGTATGTTGCCGTCCTTATGTGAGCATTAGTTAGGTTCTGAACAGACCATGTTTGGTCCAGCAGGGATGAGTCTTGCTTTCCGCTGTGGATTTATCCCAGCTGTTTTGCTGGCTGGTCCACGGAAATGTGGGTCAGGATAGATTACCCATGGAGATATCCCAGGCTCTTGGCCACAGAGAAGAGACCAGGAACATGTTCACTTGTGGAACCCTGCAGGTCTTCCGGCAGCATTTCAGGACACCAGTGTCCTGGAGGCCCCAGTGGATCACGAGAAAGCTGGAATGGTGACCTGTGACGCTCTGCTGTTACCAGTACCACCCAGTTCAGCAGGGCGGGTCAAGCTCTACTGAAATATCGACTTTTGTGTTTTATTATATATCTTGAGTCTGTCACTGCTAAATGATGGTGAAGCCATGAACAACTGGGTAAATTAGTCAAGTTAAACACTTCTGTGTATGTGCGTGTTTCTGTCTCTCTGTCTCTCCGTTTGCCTTTGTACATATCATCAAAATCTACTTTTCATTAACGTTAATTAAGTTCACACTCGTAGATATACGAAATCAATCTCAAAGGGAGAAAAATAATGGAAATTAGACGTCATCTGCGGACGTAATACAGAATAATGACAGTTAAAGCCATCCAAGTTTTTGATAGTTGTAGTCAGAGTGAAACAGGCCATAAATGGTCGTCATTGACGCACTTCTAAGTATTGTTGTTTCCAAGACTTCCGCCTTATGTGTAATGTTGGAACGCATTCCCACCTCAGTCTCTGTAGTTTGTTCGACTTCTGTTTGAAACTTTGATACTTTACTAAAAGTTTACTCCAAAAATATAATCTTGTTCTTCCTGAGTATCATTGCTAGACGCGTCATCAAAAGTATTTCCAAATAATGTTTTCTATTTTGAAGAAGAATTAGCGTCATACATAGCATACTGTTGCGGTTCTTATTCAGTGGCAACACAAATCATATTAAGAGAAAGTATTTCATATATTTCTACAGAGGTTCACGTCAGGTCACCCGGCATGACGCAGGTCCCAGCAGCTCAACAAACATAGGTTAACCATCCTTACCCCTTCCACGTGTTTACTCCATATCTCTTCCCGAGCTCTTGAATATTTTTGTCCTGTGACTCATTTATATATTTCAAAGGATTTTTGTCAGTTTGATGACTCTATTTCTTCTAGACTGTAAAGTTTTACTCTTAATTGCCAAACAACAATTGTCACATATCTTTATCTTTCTGATTTGTATAGTTTTTCTTCAAATCTTCCATGATAACATTATTGTATATTAGTTGTCTTTGTCTCAAAAATAACATCAGTTCTAATACTACCTTTCTCATTCCAAGCAGCAGATAAGCAACAGTTCACACGAGTGGTGTTGTAAACAGCGCAACAACATACTATTGCCATAGAAGGCATCTGTTTCATATTATTCTACTCAAGCAGATGCGTTCGTCATGGACCAAGATTCTTCTGTTACGCAGCTTCCCCATGTATGTACCCCCACACAGCATGTAGAGGGCGGCAGATATAAACAACCTCGTGAAACATAAAAAAAAAAGCTTTTAATGGGAGGAGGGTGGTAACGCACCCTGGCCAATAATCATTTCTCTACAAAAATCAAATCGAACGCCGGCAAAGAGGGGGACAAATAAATGCTATGTACTTCAAAGCTGAATGAGTGTGATGGTTCACGAGAGTGTGGTGTCCATCCTACTTTTTATTGAGACGGAAAAGTATTTCATAAACTAATTGATGTATTTTGAGGGGTTTATGGTAGACACACACACAACAAATGATATCCAGTAGTGAGGTAATCCGCTGGAGGATGGTCAAAGTATCCTAAATCCCTGATGTACAGAGAAACAGGATAGTAGAGCACAAGGATTGGGTAGGGATGACGTTATTGTGTGTGTGTGTGTGTGTGTGTGTGTGTGTGTGTAGGAGGACGAGAATGTTACAGCTGGTAGAGGAAACCTTCTCATGCAAGGTAAACCACCATCGATGATTGATGATGGCGAGTGATGAATGTGAATCGAATATCATCCTAGGCACTGGTCATCACCAGAGGAACAAAAGAATAAAAGGAAAGACACTAGGTTGGCTGTACGATGGTTGAAACATTTTGTTCCACCAAAGGATATCAGTTGTGAAGGGGCGTAGAAATGCATGATGAAGGAAAACAAGAAATATATATCGACCAACCATAATTCATCACCCCGAGACTTTGTATAATAAGTCATCACATGTAGCGCTCTCGTCGTCAGATCAGGGAGCGGCGGCCAAAAACCTATAACAAGAGTTTAAGAGCTGATGGGTTGGGTTGGGTTGGGTTGGGGGAGGGGGAGAGAACAGGGATAAAATGCGTCTAGAATAGAAATTTACGACACGCTAAACGTATCATTCCTGATAAATGGCCAGGAGGGAAAAATGTGAGGCGAGCGAGATGAAGGAAAAAAAATGTGTTGAGCGATGTTGGTGTCCTGCGGTGGCTGAGGTGTGTGGTGACTGAGGTGTGTGGTTGCTGAGGTATGTGGTCGCTGAGATGCGTGGCGGCTGAGGTGTGTGGTGAATGGGGTGAGTGGTGGCCAGAGTGTTGGAGAATGTGCGTAGGTGTGTGGTGTGGAAAGATATGGGGTGGCGTGTAGAAAATATGGGGAACTGAGTTTGGACGACTTAGGAATTGTTAGTAGGTGTAGGGAGGTTTAAGAAGCTATAGGGAGGTTAAGGATATGAGGAAGACGAGGGAACGACATCCCCTATGAGCTCTTCTGCATGAGGAGCAACACAGACGAGGCGAAGAAAGACAATGAAGAGGATGTGGAAAATGTAAATAATTGCTTATAGAACAGCAAGAGAAGAGAGAGAAGAAATGAGGGAGAGAAAAAAAACATTAACAAGGCAAACATAACAATAAGAATATGCATCAGCAACAGAACAAAATGAAGCAAAGACTTTACTAATCATACTGTAGATAATACTAAGCTTTCAACCCCATCCAGTAACGGTTGATGTAAGTATAACCACATACGCCGTAGAACAACATAAACATCTGTGTTTATAACGAGATACAACATCTGGTAAATCATACAGTGTAATGCATAATTACTCAGTAAGTTACGTTTTATGACATCAGTATACTGGGCGAACCTCCAGTATTTACTGACAAAGATGTACTTAAATTGAGAACTACCAAACAATCAGCGCACTAAGGATGTATAACAAACAGGAAGATCAGCAAGAACGTAAACCTGATACTAGGAAAAAAAATACTATATCCAGTGCCAATCACCGGTGTGAGAAATTGTCCAATAAGAACCATTACTGCGTCGTGACGGTGTTCTGATTGGTCTGTTCATGATGACCAGCAGCCTTGCTCGGACCCTTGCGAGAAGCCCACCAACACATGGCTGGTGGTAGGTAGATTCACACACACTCACTCGATCCTTATCACCCCACCAGTCACTGTCGTACCGCGCTCAACTCTATCAATCACTTAATGCACCGTACGTGCACTAATCATTTCCATTAACCATCCTCACTTAACAAATCTCTCTTACAAATGTACATATATACACATATACATACATATGCAAACACAAACAAGACATAAACATATACACAGGTACATACTCATACTTGCTTGTCGTCATCCATCCCTGGCGCTACCCTCGCCACACAGGAAACAACAAGTCCCTTTTTCTCTGTGCTTAATCATATCGCTGTTATTTTTCATTTTTCGTTATGGCGTTTCCGCTGTTGATGACTGAGGTGCTGGTAGTGGCTCACGTGCTGATGATGGTGTTCTCAACGGCCGTCTGGGTCCTCATGGCCGCCCCTCTCCTCACCTATGCCATCGGTTATCATGATCTTGACGCCCGTCAGCTGGTGGACGTGCGAAGGTATATCGTCGGCGTGGCCCTACAGACGATCCTTATCCTGTGTCTCGCTATCATCGTCTACAGCTACTGCGGGAGGAAGCTTCGACGGAAGCTTGCGACTGTTGTCGCCGTCTTCGTCGTCCTACTACTGCCGATGGCCTCGTCTGCCCTGAGGTGGTCCCGCCGTCATTGCGGCAGTTCCCTGACCTCCACCTCTCTCTCCTTCTCAGTCCAGCTGGAGGGACCGTTCGATTACGAAAGAAACTGCTCCGATCTCACCTGCTCTGTAGAGGTTTCTAGGGAAGCTAGGTGTGTGACACTGGAGCCCTGGCAACTGACGAAGACCTGGCTGTGGATGAGGACAGTCATTTTTCCCGTCACCGTTGTCCACCACCTCCTCCTGGTAGTCCTGTGTCTTGCTTCCATCCTGCACTCTGTCCGGGATATCGCCCTCGCAAAATGGGTCTCCCACAACCACGTAGTGTGATGATGGAGTCTTTAGGTACGCCTCTATTTGCTCTTCTGTATGCTAGTTTACCACTGTTTCTCGTAGATATATATTTTGTCAAGGATGTAGTGATGATGAGGCTCTAGTGCATATGGGCTGTCTTAACCTGTAAGGTTCAGTCCAAAGGCAAATGGTGTCGAGGGTGTAGCGAAGATGAGGGTTGTAGCGAAGATAAGCGTCTAATGGATTATATTTTACACAGCCAACACCACATTAGATAAACCTCTTATATAAGAAGAGATTATAGGCCTTATGAGACTTGCTGTACCAGTTGAGATATCAGTTAGTATCCTTGACACGAAGAATCCTCCTCCCGATCAGCAATATCCTCTGTTCCCCTGGACGACCAGGAACATTTCCCAGACCAGGGATATCCTCCACACCAGAAATGTCCTCCAGACTTGCAATTTCCTCTCCCCCTGGGCGTCGTTCTTTCTCCCAAATCTTGTTGGTCCCCTTCCAATAAATTTGAAACTTGTCTCTCATAGGATGTCGGCTCTATTTTTCCCCTACTTCCCTCGCTTGCACAGGCGAAGTCACCCACCAAAACACTCGTTTTTTCCCCCTTGAACAGCCAATACCTTCCCTCCAGCCGGGTGGCCCATGTCGAGTTCAGCACCATGTTGAAGGTGCTCTTGACTCGCTGTTCTTCATCCTTCTTATGGTAGTTCATGGCCTTATGTATGAGTATCTGCCTGCCTCCCTCCCTCTCATCTCACCAGCACCCTAACATTGCCAGCAAGAAAGGGGGGAGGCCCCAGCAAGAGAGGGACCCCAGCAAGAGGGGACCCCAACAGAACCCAGTCTGGGGAGGAGGACCCTCGACCCCTGACCCTTGCCGAGGTGAGCAATTAAAAGCCCTTATTGCACTAAGCCGGCTCGGGGAGAAGCAGACACTTTGGAGAGTTGGAGGAAAAGAAGTCTTTGAGGATATCTGGAGTAAAGAATAACTTGTATAAAGGACTTTTGTGGAACGAACGCTCATAGAAGGACTGGAAGAGAAATGGAAGTGTAAAACTTTTGTCTCAAACTGACGAAAATATTATCTTGGCGTTCAAAGAGACATGAAGAAAACTCTTAAAAAACCAGTTTGATACGGACGAAGACAATCGTTTTGAAGGACATTTGGAGGAAAGACGATAAGCCTTTTATGGTGCACTATATATATAAAAAAGTGAATGAGAGTATTTAGAAAGACGAAGAGATAACCTTTTAAGGAACGACAGCAAGGACGAAGAAAATCATTTACTGAGACAGTATTCATCTTGCTTTAAATTATCTCACTTTAAACTCCCTCTGACAAATCCTCACAATTATTGACATGTTCCTATTAGGTGATTTAATACAATTTTCTTGCAGTTCACGACTTCCTCGTGACACTTCCTAAGATACTTGTGATGATGACAAGAAGCACAAAATGCCGGAACATATCCGCCACTCCCTCCATTATGGTTACGGCGTCTTCCTTTATTTTCCATGAATATGATCCCTATTTCCCGCAGCTGGGGACCCTGGACACCCTGGCGCGGCACAGGACGACGAGGCTCTATTGCCAGCTGACTCCCATCACCGCAAGCTGAGGAGAAAGTGAAGGTCCTAACCTCCATATACCAGTTTGTGTGTGTGTGTGTGTGTGTGTGTGTGTGTGAGTTGCTCACAAGCTTGCAGTACAAAGCAGTATAAAGATGAAATTACTTCTAGAAATCAGAGGTACTATTGTAAAGACATTGCGTCAGGCAATTTTGCTGGAAGGTGTTCGATTCCCGTCAGACATTGAACCACGCATCAGCCATACAAGTTCAGAGGTAACGTAGCAAAACCCATCAGTTTGGCGTCGTATGACGTAGGATATTACGTGAGTCTCGCGACAATAGTTTACGCCTGACGTATATTAACGATATTGGACGACGATATGTCAAGCTGCGCCATATTGCACAACGGAAGCCAATTCAACGATCGTGTGTAGCGATGTGCCTCACCCTGGCGACGTTTTCTGCGACCCAGCTCAACACAGCGAGACTTCCTGTACCTGACGTCTAAAATGTGATGCATTGTACAGCAAACCTCTGTTTAACCATATTACAAAATGACCCACGTCACCCACGAGGACATATTGTGTGATCCACTCCGTCCAGCGGGGGACATAATGTATGATATCACTCCGTCAACCAGCGGGACATATTGTCCAGTCTACTTCATCTGGGGGAGTGTGTGATGGGCGACACCGTCCGTGGTAGCCAACGTGTTTGATGGTTGACACCGTCCGTGACGGCAGGCATGTTTGATACGTGATACGTGGCCGCCGATGTGTTTGAGCTAATATTCAATAACGCGTCGAGTGTCAACAGAGAGCAGGTGGGGCCCATGTTGTCATCACGTCCCCGACACTGACTAATGCTCGAGTGACGCCATATTGGTGCACTTGTGTCGCCCTGGCTGGTGGTGCACAAGAGGGGTGCGGGGGAGAGAGGGAGAGAAGGACGGGAGGAGAGGACATACCTATTGTAGGAGAGTCTGGATTTATTTATCCACGGCCGGTGTTGGGTGAGGGGTGATGTTCAACAGATGATCTCCACCACAGCTAAACTTGGCAAGGAAACCATGTCATATCTCCTCACAACCTCTCCAGTACAGGTATCCGTCCTTCCTCATTGACCCGGTCACCCTGCTCACATTCACTATATTAAAGGATCCATTCTACCTACTTACAAGATGTACCCACGCAAAATACACTTTCATCACATGCTGTACCCACTCTACCCACTCACTCTACCAGCACTTTAAGCTTTACGGAACCTCTGCATGTACTCACATAATCCACACATTCACTCTGCTCAAAGATACGCTTTACCCACACACTTTACACTCTCGTTCAACCTACTCCACGTCCTCACCGTGCCTCGCTACTTCATCAGAGGGCCATTTCATCAATCACCTAATTGCATTTACAAGTTAATGGTATATTGGAATCCCAGCGAGAACCTTTAGATAATTTTACGGCGCCCTCGCTTGATGGCCGAGTGTTTTCCCCCAAACGTCTATTTTTACTCAGCTTCTGTTTCTGGGACGTTCAGGGTCACGACTCACGTCGGGAGAGGTGCTGGCAACCCCTGGCACCACCTCCCTCGTCCACCTGGATACCATGGAAGGAACGGCAGCTGCAGCCACTAGCATGGAGCTGTGATGATGCTCTGATGTTATTCGTAAGGTTCTTCTGCTAGTGGGCCGTCGTCAGACAAGGGCCCGTGACAGACAGGGATGTGACGACTCTACGAACATGAGAAATCTTCACCAGATGTAGATATGTAGTGTTGTATTCTTAGTCTCCGGGGAGGCAGTGATCCACGTTGTTAGCTGCATCGCTACATTGTGAATGCCTTTCTTGAAAGAGTTTCCGAGGCATCTCACTCAGCATTGCCTCGGACAGGGCAGCCATGGGGGTGATGGCTTAGCTGCTGGGTCGGTGTGACGAACAGGAGGACATTACACAAGGTCATACACTTCCACCGGCCCTGCAGACTTCCAGGTTCTTTTGCCCACGGTTTTGTCTGTATGAAAACAAAATATCATTGCTAAGAACTGCTATAACTGTATGGAGGAACCAGATTAGATATGGACTTCTCAAACATCAAGGTCACCTACCACGACCTGAGACAAAAATCCAGCCAGACAGAAGAATACAACAACCATACGCAACCCACAACTTAAATACAGCAAAAGTACCATCACGAGACATACAACACAACACGCGTGCCCACCATAAGATAAGCAGTAAAGTAGGCATACAAGCCATACAAGGCAGCGGTCATACCCATCACAACATACAATACAGCAGGCATACCCACAACAAATTTCGAAACTTTTTAAAACACGAGGAAGTTTTGAGAGAAGAGCAATATATATGCAAATACCCGGGGCAGGATATCAGGCCATCTTCACGATTGGTTACCTACACAGCAGACAACCTCACTCGCTCCTTTCTCTCTCTCTTTTTACCCCCAGGAAAACAACAAGGTGCGCACATGGGAGGAATGTGTATAATGAAACACTGCGCACATGTGATCACTCTGTACACTTAGCAATGCACACATGTGCACTGCTCACACGTAGAGCTGCGCAAATGCTCACATAGTTATTAGTACACTCGCACGACCCAGACCACTAATCATTAACATGGATAGATACAAACATCAGTGTCCACACACTATCAACACTTACACACGATCAATACACATGCATAGTCAGTATACAAGCACTTGATCAACCCTGTTATCTTCCCTCAATTCCTTATCAAATCCATTCCAGATAAGCTGAGCAAAATTTACCAAATTTTTTTCTAAACTTTTCTGACAACGTCTTGAAAGTTTTATCTTACAGTAAAATGAAGAACTTGGATGACACGAGAGGAAAGAGACGTTTTCCTCTATTTCCTCACCACTCCCATGAAGCTCTGGGAGGGAAGACCTCCTCAAGACCAGACTGACTGACGGAGGGTGTACCGCCCAAATCTATAAGGGAACCTCTTGACGTCTGACGGACAACATTTCCTGAGAAGAAAACACATGAACGTGGCGTCGGTCGCTAGGGGTGACCTGGGAAGCTTAGATCTCAGAGTTGATATATGCAAGTCATACCTTCAGCCAAAGATGCTCCTCTGCGTCCTCGATATCGGTACAAACAAAATAACTGGAGAGGTTGTGAGGAAAGAAGGCATTGTTCCGTTGCCAAGTTCGGCTATGTAGGAGATGGTACGTGTTAGGGAGTGAGGAGCTGAGGGATGATGGAGGGTGAGGGATCCAGAAGCCCGGGGTGAGGGATCTATAGGCCTGGGATGAGGGATCTAGGAGAC
This sequence comes from Panulirus ornatus, assembly GCF_036320965.1. Lineage (NCBI taxonomy): Eukaryota > Metazoa > Arthropoda > Malacostraca > Decapoda > Palinuridae > Panulirus > Panulirus ornatus. Next base: position 10,938,356 of record NC_092257.1, read on the forward strand.
TAGGGGTAGCTTGTCTGGGTAGGTCCTCTCCCGTAGGACTGATAACTGAAATTGTGCCCCGCGTTCCCGGCTACCAGACCTCCTAGCGGAGAGATGATGGCCCCCTTAGGGCCAGAACCCTAAGGTAGGAGGTACCCAGCAACGTACCTGCACCAGTCTAGAGTACTAGGTTAAGTTATTTTATCCCCAGTTAACCTCACAGGGTTGTAGTATAATATCTTGTGGCCAGGTTTACATACTGGGATAAACAGACACTCCACTGAACAGCTCATACTGGAAGGTTTTCCAGGTGGTAATGTAACGTGCAATGGCTGGATGTCTGGAGGTGATGGCTTGGCAAGTTGAGCTGGAGGATGGTAATGGTCTGGCAAGTTGAGGTGGTGGTCGGGTTTGTTGATCAGCTTTGTACTCCCAGGGATTAAAGGTGACGGGACTGGCTGTAGTGTGGAGTCTAGCACATCTCAACACTCTCCTTATCGCTGGACCAGTAGGTACAGCACATATACACACGCTATTCATCACTGGACCAGAGGGTCCACTCTTCGTCACTGGACCAACATCAACTCAGTCCTGTGGTCTCATATAGTCTGGTATAAACATGGTCTTGTGAGTCACTTTACCACAAGCCACCAGCATCTCTGTGACATCCACCCGTGACAAGCCTGACTGTCAGTGGTGTTGCCGGAGATTAACGTGGAACTTACACACGATTGACCTCAAGAAAGATTACTGCTGAGAGGAAGACTGTGATAAGAGGGAGATGACTGGGTGACAAACGATGCTGTCAGTTGCCTCCTCTGGGCGATTTCTTCAACGTCTTTCCTGCTATGAAATCCCAGCCTCACAGGGGAACAGACAAGTGTATTTTCAAACAAGAAGATTTAAAGTGGAAACTCAGACTCGCAAACCTTCGTCTATGTCAAGCTCTTCTCAGAAAGTTTAAGTCCAAGTTCTCGTGAGTTTAGTGGCAAAGTTCCAAGACTCAAAATATTTGTTTATAAACTTAGGTATTCCTTCTTCTCAGGTCATCAGCCACAACCTTCCTGAATGTTACTCTTATCATGAATTAATCATTCGTCTTTATATTTACTACGTTCCCGTGTTTCCTTTTACAGAATTTTTCAAAAGATTTTATGATTATACAGATTTATTTTGGTAATTCTTATAGAAGAGATTAAGTCAAAATGAAAACAACAGCAGGGGCGTAAAATAAAAAGAGGAGAGAGAGAGAGAGAGAGAGAGAGAGAGAGAGAGAGAGAGAGAGACTGGGAAGGAAGGTAGGATGGGAAGGGTGACGGAGAGATCGTGTGAGGCGGAAGCTGCAGTCAAATTGTCTGTCAAATGGTATTCATAATGTAATCATCACTGTAATAGGCCTGACTTTGACGACCCGGCACACACTAGTGGCTCCAGTCTGGCCCTGGAACCGATACTTCCTGGAGTTTGGATTAAAGGTGAATGTTCATCCCTTTCGTTCTACTGTAACTGTACTGGGGCTATGTTTTTGGACTTTCTGTTTCTCTTTTAATGTTTCATGTATATCACGGTCTCTGGGGTTCACCACACTAATAACTCAGAATAATTAAACACACACACACACACACACACACACACACACACACACACACACACACTAGTATACGGCAGTGAACATCTTGACTATGAAAATATCCTTTTCATCATATTTAATGTTTTTAGAAATATACTTTTTCCTGCCATCTAATTTCGTCTGTTTTCAGTGTCTGTCGTACTCGATCTCTGAACGCTTTTACTTCTCATTTTCCCAAGTCCTGCTTTATAAACAGATCCGAATGACCTAATCGTTCGGAAAGCATTAAGACCTCCTCCTGCCCATCAAGCAGTTGTCCTCCATCCATATCTTCCAAAGTAGCTGATCTAAATGTCACTGCAAGAGAGGCAGGCAACAGAAGTACCGTTTTCTATATGTCTATTGAAAGCCCATCAAAATGTTTATGCCTTCCTAGTTTAGTATCTTTCAAGAATATTACACTTTCATACTTTCCCTCCAGTTGTTCTCATGAACGTTCTCTCATCCTTCAAGACTTATTTACCAAAGTTCTCCTTTCCTCTAAACATCCTTCAAAACGTTTTTCCTCGTCCCTCCAACACACCGAAGTATCTGCTTCTCCCCGAGCCGGTTAGTGCAATAAGAGCTATTAATTGCTCACCTCGGCAAGGGTCAGGGGTCGAGGGTCCTCCTCCCCTGGCTGGGTTCTGTTGGGGTCCCCTCTTGCTTGGGTCCCTCTCTTGCTGGGGCCTCCCCCCTTTCTTGCTGGCAATGTTAGGGTGCTGGTGAGACGAGAGGGAGGGAGGCAGGCAGATACTCATACATAAGACCATGAACTACCATAAGAAGGATGAAGAACAGCGAGTCAAGAGCACCTTCAACATGGTGCTGAACTCGACATGGGCCACCCGGCTGGAGGGAAGGTATTGGCTGTTCAAGGGGAAAAAAAAAACGAGTGTTTTGGTGGGTGACTTCGCTTGTGCAAAGGAGGGAAGCAGGGGAAAAATAGAGCCGACATCCTATGAGAGACAAGTTTCAAATTTATTGGAAGGGGACCAGCAAGATTTGGGAGAAAGAACGACGCCCAGGGGGAGAGGAAATTGCAAGTCTGGAGGACATTTCTGGTGTGGGGGATATCCCTGGTCTGGGAAATGTTCCTGGTCGTCCAGGGGAACAGAGGATATTGCTGATCGGGAGGAGGATTCTTCGTGTCAAGGATACTAACTGATATCTCAACTGGTACAGCAAGTCTCATAAGGCCTATAATCTCTTCTTATATAAGAGGTTTATCTAATGAGGTGTTGGCTGTGTAGAAGGGTTAGGAAGCCTGTGGCAAAATTATAGATTTTCCCAAACCTCTCAGAAGCCTGTGATAAAGACACATGTTGATGCAGACAGATGTACTTAATACTTAGTCCCATATCGCCATTGTCATCTTGAAAACATTTGTATCTCATCTTCACATTACTGTTGTCCAGACACTTACTGATCAGGTAAACCGTTACTTTGCCACACCAGCTTTTGACCAGCATGAAACCTGTTCCAAAACAGGTCAAAAGCCATCTTTGCGACACCTGGATGGTTCACGTCAAAGTCCTGTTTAGTGACGTTGTGTTCATGCCTAATGCATCTTAACTAAACCATGGTTTGATCTTTACCAGTCTTTGATGCGACCATGACGAGTCAGGTCAAAGATCATTCTCATTCCATCATTCCCAAACACTACAAACGATAGAGAAGGCTTCTTGTAACCTGGGTCAGATCACGGGTCAGATCAAACGAATTTTCCATATGTTTAGGATTGAATGTGCGATTCATAGGAAAGAAGAAAAGAAACTGCAACAGAAGAGAGACATATGAACATAAAGACACCCAACCCTGGTGATCATCCTCCCCTGGGATCTGGTCGACAAATGGGTACCTGGCTTAGGCTGGAGTGTGTGTGTGTGTGTGTGTGTGTGTGTGTGTGTGTGTGTGTGTAGTCGACCAACTTATCTGCAACTTCTACCATAAAACACAGAATATTACCAAAGTTAGTTTATATATTTCCTACAAGTTGATTAAGTAATTTCACCTCAATGACTTTGTAAATGAGAATGAAGAATCACTCTGGCCTCATTAAATTTCTTGTAACGTCTTCCTTGATCATCAAATTCCACTGATTTAAAGTCAGTTTCAAATACTATCAAGCTGTGCAGCAGCAAGGGATCAAAGTGCACATTGATGAGTTGTATCATCAGAAGTATCATCACTAATGTGACCAACACTGTGCATCCCAGCCGCTGCCCTGCCCCAACACCTGAGCCAATGCCCTTTCCCCAGGATCCCTCTCAGAACACATACACCTGGGACACACGACCCAGCACCACACATACCTCTAAAAGCTTCATCCGTAAACACGCAAATCTCTGATCTGATGAACTTCTTTCAGTTCTACCAACAACATGTAGAGACCTTCCATTAATAAATCACTAAGTAATACCACCTCCATATTCAATGGACGGTTTTATACAATATCAACTCGGGCAATATCTATAAGTAGTGATGTAATTCTTGCTGCCAGTAATTTCGATGAATTTGTTTAGCCACCATCAACAATGGTGGAATGTCTATAGCATGGGAGTCATGCAACCTTCTATCTGAGGTAGACTGATAAGGTTGTCATCAACAGAAGTTAGCTCACTGTGTCAACTCACATACTCCCAACTCTCCTAATAGCTCCCCTGACGAAGAGGTATATACCTGCTTGACGTACTCCTGTGGCTTCGGGTGGGTACTGGGTGCTGTGTTACCCAAGCTGCCTCACTGTTAACTTGGTTAGAAAAGGCAACTTGATATATGCGGTAGAAGGGCATCTACTGGTAATATCCTTCTAAAGTGAACACAAGTAATACTGGCCACATGCTCTCCGACACAGAGTATGCTGGCCACGTGTAATGCCATACAGTTTACTAAGTACATTAAGCAAGTAAGTTGATATTCAGAATTTTCCTTTTTCAACAAGATAGCGACTTGCCTTTTAAGTTCGTTCAGCAGCGTTCCTAATCTCATTGTCGAAGAAAATTAGATTTAGTCTTTAAGGTTTAATGCTGTTATGGAGCTCATTGTTGACGAGAAACTTTACGAACGTTAAGATGGTTTTCAGTAGAGTATCTACAACTTGTAGCGCCTTGGAGGGACATGTTGCCATAGTCGAGATATGAAAATGATATTATCAATGATAATGATAATGATAATGATAATGATAATAATAATGATAATAATAATATGAAAATGATATTATCAATGATAATGATAATGATAATGATAATGATAATGATAATGATAATAATAATATGAAAATGATATTATCAATGATAATAATAATA